>NW_017308445.1:3595-5796 GCF_000935625.1 Nanorana parkeri | reverse complement strand
ATATGAGATAGACTCATTACATGCAAAGCAAGATAATTCAAACCGTGATTTGTCATAATTGTGATGATTATGGCTTACAGCTCATGAAAACCCCAAGAACCCCAAATCCACAACCTCAGAAAATTAGAATATTACATGCAATCAATAAAACAAGGATTGTACATAGAACAATATTGGACCTCTGAAAAGTACAAGCATGCATATGTACTCAGTACTTGGTTTGGGCCCCTTTTGCAGCACTTACTGCAATTACTTTTGCACGATATTCTAATTATTCGAGTTTCACCTGTATGTGTATGGAGACGCAGGAACTGTGCACCCTCATGCTGCTTTCCACAGCCGCGCACAGACGGTGTAAGTCCTCGGATGCAGACATGATGGATTCAGGTCCGTACACGGCCTGTGAGCAGCTGTCAAAACTTGGTGCTGCGGGAAGCAGTGTGAGGATGCACAGCTCCTGCATCGCCATAGAGTTGAATGAGCTGCCCACACGCATCTTCCCGCAGCTCCAGACCGGACCCTGTACAGGGCAACACGCCCCGTGTGAATGAGGCCAAAGGATAAGCTAAAATGAATTGCACTTGTGTAGACCAAGTTAAAGCTCACCCCATTCCTTCATCTGGGTAGGGTTTATAGTCCGCCAATGGCAAATTATATTTCTTGGCAGCAGCTGCCATTTCTTCTGGTGTCTTGGGATAAGGTCCAGGCATAAGATGAGAGGGAAGATCATGAGCTGAAGCAAAAAGCAGAACAAGTGTTAGGATTTAAACAAACCAAATATACATCCAGAGGCATTAGGGTATTGCTGTTGTAAACACTACAAACTTTACCTTATTCTGGGTCTCAGACTATTCTATGATTTAGCAAGAATATAGGCGCTAATTAAGATGAAACATTAAAGTGACACTAAACATAGGAGGTCAATCTAAGCCCTCGTTCACACCTGAACGTTTTGCAGCGCGTTCTACACTCGACGAACGCTCAAAAATATAAATCCCATTGTATTCAATGGTCTCGTACCCACCTTGGCGTATTTCCGCCCATCCCTAACGCGCTACAAAACGGCCCACGCCTGAAAAGGTACAGGTACTACTTTGGGCCGTTTTGTTGCGTGTTTCCATTGGGATACAGCCAAGTAGTCTTCGGAAACGCGTGTTTGTCGCGCGACTTTTACCACGAATCGCGGTAAAAGACGCGCATATGCAATACGCCTAGGTGTGAACGAGACCTTAAAAATACATTCAAGAACCTTAACTATTATTAAAAATGTATCTTATTTGTGTATCACTCGGCTGTAGATCCTCAAAATCATCTCTGAATTTGTGCTGACACTGTCCTTCCTTCTGGAGGGTGGCTACTTTTCTTCCCCATGGTTCTTGTGTGTGTTGTATAGTAGTCACCGCTCCAAGCTCACTCCTGTGATGGACTACAATCTCAATATAACCTATATAACTAAACATGAGATTGTAGTCCATCATGGGAGCGCGCTTGGAGCGGTGTCTACTTTACAATACACACAGGGACCATGGGGAACAAAAGCAGCCCCCCTCCAGAAGGAAGGACAGTATCAGCACAAATTCAGAGATGATTTGAGGATCTACAGCTGACTGATACACACGGTTCAGTATTGTTAAAGGAGAACTATGAGATGAGTGATTTCCACTCACCTCATAGTTCTAGCCGACCTGTGACAATGAGACTATCACAAATCAGCTCAGTAGATCGGGGGAGGGGCTGGATTCCCTCTCCCCGCTCCGATCTGCCAGCGCTGACTGGCGGAACAGACGGGGGAGGGGGCGGGTACAGCTGGCTCTGCCTCTAGATAGGCAGAGCCAGCTGTCACTCACACAGCTGGGCAGATCCCGCCAGCTACGTCGGGATCCGCTCCGGCTGTAGCTCGCGGTATACTGAGCTTAGGGTAACGGGAGGACGCTGGTTTGTGTCCTCCCGTTACCCTAAGGAGAACTATGGGGAAAACCACTGACCCCATAGTTCTCCTTTAGTGTCACTTTAATAACCAAGCAAGAATTGCAATAAATCAGATAAATAACACTTTACCCAACTGCACACCCAATTTAGGGGCTGAGCTCTTCTGGCACATGCCAGGGGAAAAAATTCTTAACCTTACAGTGGGGCTCTCCCAACACAGCAAGGGTTAAAAGAGAACTATGGGGTAAGTATTTTACTTACCTGATACCCCC
>NW_017308445.1:0-2734 GCF_000935625.1 Nanorana parkeri | reverse complement strand
CCCCCCCCCCCATGTGACGTGTATATTCCAGGAAGGGGGGGACACATCATTGTCACCTAGGTGAGAATGGGGGAATGCAGGCTGCAGTGTGAATACCAAACAAAAAAGTGACAAAACTTTAAATAACGTGACTTTTTTTTTTTTACAGGTGAAAGTGTCATCTTTGTAGATTGCAGATGGGAGAAGGGTTACAGAGAAGCAAACTCATGTTTAGTGTGGACGTCCGCTTTAAGAAAGCCAAGGTAGACTAGCTGTCATGGTGAAGGTGACTCCAGCCCAGGTGAAGGTCTCCAGACCCCGCAGCTCTCAGCCGTTCCACATGATCACCCACCTGCTCTCACACTGGAATAGGGCACCAACCAACCACCGCCAACTCTCCGCCCGGCCACCGAAGCCAAGGAAGCGCTGCGAGCCAGAGCAGCGAACCCGGCCCTGAACGCCGCCATGACTACTAGTCCTGCGATCACCACTGCGCATGCGCGGATGAGAAAGCTCGCCCGACTGGGACGAGAGCCGCGTGGGGTCAAAATTCCTCGCGTGTGGGCGCAGCAAAATGAAGTTACGGAATGTCTGTGCTCAACATATATTAAAAACAAAGACAGCAAAATACTAAAAGGCTGCGTCTTCCATAATGTTGTAATTGCGCTGAAAGCACAGACAGCTCTTCTACTGAGTGTCCCTTTTCTACCCACGAAAATGTTCATAAATCACCACACTGGGTACATGCTGAGGCCAAGTTACTAATAAAGGAGTAAAAGTCCACATTGTCTGTGTTCACTTTATCCCAAAGCAGGTCCTATGGAAAATTGTGTTCATTTAGTTTTTTAAAGCATTTGTATAGCTGCCAAAATGTAATGTTATCATTCTGGACAGTGTTCATGAGGGGTAGAACCTCTGCTATGTTTAATTGTTAAATCCATGTAATGTTTACACAGAAAGAGGATGAAATTAAAGTCTACTGTCTAAGGGGTCTATTTATGACCGATTCTCAGAGCCATTCGCCCTACTCCACAGACACGACTTCATAGCGACGATCATTTATTATTTTTGAAAACAAAATTGTAACAATGATATGGTTCTTCAATAAAGCAAATATCAATCTTCTTGTCAAATTCTTTTTTGGTGGGATTGCTGGGTATCTTCTGATAAGGTCTTCTCAGCGGATCAAATATCTAAATGTACAAAGTGTATCCTTTTACAGCACTGCTTACTCTAATGAACCATTAGAGTAATGGGGATCCCAACCTGAAAATAGTAATTTCAGGGAGGTGCCCTTTTTTTTTGTATACATTTTTTTAAAAATTAGAAATGAATAGCTTTATCGCTATTGGCTATTTCAATTTGCAATAGCAAGCTGGGTATTGCACCCGCCCTCTGCTTCTGTCAATCAGCACTGGAGGACCTGATGGAGAACAGCAGTGCGCAGGTGCAATAGCTAGTCTGCTAATGGCTATTGCAAATTGAAATAGCCAATAGCGATCTAGCTATTCATTCCTATGCTGGTTTTTTTTTCTATGACTGACTGCGACCGGCGGCCCCAATGTCAGACAAAAAAAAAAGCCGACCTGTGACAGTCTCATTGTCACAGGTCGGCTAGAACTATGAGGATGAGTGAAAAGCATCATCGTTCTCCTTTAAGTGTTAACAAAACAACATGTAATAAAAAAATTAAATAATTACGTTTCGTCATCAAAAGACGTCCTCAGGGGGATCGCAGGTCTGAGGACGTCTTTTGATGACCTCCCCCTGAGGACGTCTTTTGATGACGTAACGCGTCGGCGCGGGGCTACACTTCTCAATACCACGAACAACCAGGAAGTACAGGATACCCACACGCTGCCTGTGAGCGGCCGATTTATTAAAATATACTTTTTTTCAAATAAATGTTTATGTCGACTACACTATGAGGAGTTTTTTATTTTTGCTAAATACTGATCCATGTGACGCTGATGAGACGGCTGCTGGGACTACTTATCGGCTTCTCATCTCTTTTGCCTACAAACACCGTGGGTCTGGTGAGTGCGCATCCCAGAGGGGAGTTTTGTCATGGACACTTGGTGTGGGAAAAAGATTAAGCTTTTGTTTGAAGCTTGTCTTTATCATTAATACATCATATATACTTGGATTCTATAATAGTTTCGGACTCACTTGGTGACTTATCACGTTGTCAGAGCACTTCTCTTGGTGCCACCGGAGTTCTGAGGGTAAGGGGGGAGGGGGGGAAGAGAGAGAGTGTGATCCTGGGTGCAATGCCATACATTAAAAATATTTGTACTGTGGGGAGTGTGCACTGTGCAGCTAAATCCTTATCAGATTTCTAGACCACCAGTTCAGCAGATAGTGACCCTCATGGACAGCACAGGGGTTTAACTGTTTGTTTCCCAGCTGCAGCAACAACTAATAAAGTTATACAGTGACTGCTACTTCAGTGACCATACTGATTATTTATTCTACAGACATGCAGGACAAGGCTTACTATGGGGCTTTTTTTCATGGAATATAAAGTTCCTACTTTTAGCTAATTTTCTTTAATACCATCCTACAGTTTACAAAATGAAAACTCCTCACGCCTTTTCTCATTTGCACTAATACTGATACCGGTATCTCTACCGACACTGGGAATTTTCATGAGTACCCATACTTGTGAAAATGCCCCAATACTAAACACAGATACTGGTGTTCCATTTTTCTGTACACATTTTAACTTAATTGCACCTAGTTTTTCGGCGGTGGA
>NW_017308444.1:195800-198020 GCF_000935625.1 Nanorana parkeri | reverse complement strand
TCATTATTAAAATATTTAGTCACAGTTATATCACACTGCACAGTGCTGCACATTCATTCCACAATGTATGTAGTTTTGTTCAGCGGCTATATCTATCATGGACATCAGTCCAGTCACATTTGAGCTGATCCCTGATTTATATATTTGATCTTCACCTGTTTATTTTTCACTTCATAATATTAATAATTTCACGATACTGGACAGAATACAGTTTTTTGATTAGTCCAGCATATGACACAGATTTATTACATAATTTTTTTTGTCACAGGCTATATTTTATGGGGGAGGTTATATAGCGCTGTACACTCGCCTTATATCATTTGAGGTTTTTTAACCTTTACCTAGCGGCATTTAAACTTAAACCCAAATTCTTTTCTCCTAATTAGCGCGGATTAATCCAATACTTCCACTTTTTTTGCCTATATCTACTGCTAGCAAGCAGTAGATAAAGGCAAACATTTTTAAAAAAACCCGCTTTAACATCGGTAAACACTTACCCCGTTTTCGACGCGCGCTCTCGCCCGAGAATCCGAAACTGCTCGGGCGGCCGCAAAGCATCTTGGGGCGGGCGCATGCGCAGTTCGTATTTTCAGGCGGGAGATGAGCAGAGACGCAAGGTAAGTCTATGGACGCATGCACCCGCATGCCGACACCGCTGGATCGGAAGTGCCTGCAAGCAGAGAGGAGTCAGCGCTGCATTTAAGGTAAGTGCTAGCATTAACATTGGGGGAGGGGGGAGAATTTTGACTTTAATGTCACTTTAGCTTTCTTATTGTCACATAGGGGACTAAGAAGCCCCCTATGTGATATCAAATTAAAGGACAGGTACTCTTTATGGAGACATCAGTGTTCTCCAAGACCCCTAATGTCACCTAGTGACCCTCAAAGAAGCTGCTTAAGTAGAGATCTGCTTCACCAGCTTCTCTCCGGCTTCTGTAGCCAGAGAGTGACAGCTGAATGCGGAAGGTATGTAATAAACATCACTTCCGCACTCAACACCGGAAGGGAGATCAGAGGGAGATTGTGTACTGAACTCCCTCCGTTCTCCTTGCACAGAGCCACAGTACCGGTCCCGGGCCCAACCAGAGCACAGGGAGCCCGGGATCGCAGCATCGTAGGGTGGGGCACACGAAGGCACAACATACAATCAATCAGACGTCTCTACAGATGGCAGGCCGCTTGTATGTAAACAGCCATCACTGGTGGTTTCAAATCTTGACAGTTTCTGGCTCGCAGGCACAAAGAATGTTTTAAGATGCCATTCTGCATCTACAACGCTCCAGTCCGGCCATTTTGCTACATACGATAGACAGGAGGTGGTTAAGAAAAGTGTCAACAGGGAAAAAGCAAAAATCATAAACAGGAACAAGCCAAGGTCAGGAGGCGGAGTGGAAAGTCATATAAGCTTGGTCAGGAACAAGCCAGAGGAGCCAGGAACCAGAGGAGACCATCAGCCAGGATCAGATAATACACAGCCTCAGACTGTACAAAACAACAGGAATGCACTAGCAGGTAAAGCCACACAAAGGCAAGGTCAGACTGGACTGAAACAGTTTAAATAGTGAGTGGGATGATATCATCACGTAGAGACAGGAAACTCCCATCTGGCTCTCCCAGATTATGCTCCCTGTTTGGCCATAAGAGGGAGCCTGGGAGTAGTGAGCAATGTTACACAGTCTGCTTAGACAAAAGAAGAAATACAGGTAGGTGGAATGGCATCCAAAGCCAGAACACTGCAAACCAGTTAAGTCAGGGTGGAACCCTGACAGCCCCTCATTGAACAAGAAAATAAAGACATTTTTGGTAGAGTTGATAGATGCTGCACTTGGTAATAACTTGGGTAATGGTGGGAAATATTGAAGATTTGTGTGTATAACAAGGGATTACATTTTGGGGAAGGAGCACATTTGGCCATTAGAAGAGATCCATTGAGAAGGCCTGGAGAAATGAATGGGATTTGAAGGAAGCTTAGAACAGAAGATAACTATTTTGTGTATTGTATATTTACTTTCTCAAATAGAATGTCCCCAGATTATGGGGCTGATTTATAAATCATCTGCCCAGTCATAGGCTGGATGAATGCCAATAGCACAGCATTTTCACCACTAGGCGGAGCCAAGAAGCATAGGAAATTCTAGTGGCAAGAATGATTTGGGACCATAAATTTATATGGTCCTAGAATGGGATTGTGACAGCATTATATATATATATATATATATA
>NW_017308444.1:157517-195680 GCF_000935625.1 Nanorana parkeri | reverse complement strand
ATATATATATATATATATACAGGTTTATTCACAAAAGGGTGAAGAGTTTGGAGAAGTGAACAATCTAGGACAACATAGGTGAACCGGAAAGTGAGCTGAATTGGAGAATGTTTCCAAATCAGCTATGTTGTCCTAGATTGTTCACTTCTCCTGCCATCTCCAAACTCTTCACCCTTTTGTGAATAACCCTGTTAGTGTTACAGGGAAGGAGCTAGGTTTCCAGTTCATTCCGGGTTTTCTGGAGTATAACTGGGATCTGGGTCTCTGGAGATTTCTAAAGGTGCCTGAGGGCTGTTTTGAAGGTCATTTGTCAACAAATCTACCCTATTCTAGGGTTTAATTAAGATTGGGTTTGGTGCTCTGGGTATAAACCCCCTCTCTTTTTTTGTTTTTGAAAATGAAACACCTGTTTTTTCCCCCGCTATTCATGTATATGTCAATACTGCCTCGCTGTCTTTTATACATTGCGTTGTCATTCATGTCCATGTGTTTTGTGTGCGTGTGTAGAATGGTTATGTGAAAGGAAAAAAAACAAAAATATATGTAAATAAATATATATGTATGAGCAGTATGTTTGTGCGTATGGGTATGCATCTGTATGTGTATACGTACGTATGTATATTTGTATGTGTGTATGCAGCTTAGTTACTTTCAGTATGTGTGTGCGTGTGTATGGGTACATGTGTGTATGTGCTTGTACATGCATGTAAATTTTAAAAAAAACGGAGTATGGTCTGGGAATGCATTTTGTTGTGCTTTCCCTCTACTCGCAGGTTGGGTGTCTTGGTTGGTGGATGGATCACTTTGGTTCCCCGTGGGAAATTCGGCTTCTCCGTTTTCATCAGGTGTGTGACACTCGGTTAGGGGTTTCCATCACGTTACGGTTAGGGCACGATCGCACTACGTTAGTGTGTCACACCACACTACATCACATACACTAGGCTCTGTAGGATTTGTTTCTGTTACGGAGATTTGGTTGTTATTGCTTGACACATAAGTTAGCAAACGCATTCACATAGACTACCCTGGTCTGGGGTCGGGGGGGCTCTGAGTGTTTTAGGTTTTTGTCAGGATCCAGAGCACCCCCAGGTGGCGCTGGAGCCAGGTCCTGCAGTTCCTGTGCTCGCCTGCGGGTGTCTCCAGCAGCCAGGAACTGCCAGGAACCAGACCACCACTGGGTGGTGCTGGAAACCTGCAGCTCCAGTACTCACCTGCGGGTGTGCCAAGGCTGTGAGTGATCATCCCATCGCCTGGTGCTTTCTGGGAGGGTATTTAGGCCCTCCCTGCATTCAGGAAGCTGGCTCAGTATTGTGTCGCCTGCCCCTGACGGACTCCCGTGTCCTGTGCCTTTGAACCCTGCTACCTATCTGCAAACCTGTCACTGACCCGGCTTGTTACCTGACCACTCTTCTTGGATCCTGTTCCTGTACCGAGCTGCCCTCCTGTTGTTTCCTGTGAATCCAGAGTCCCCAGTCCTGTTACCTGCCTCCAGTCCTGAGACCTGTTCCCCGTCTGTACCCTGACGCCTTGACCCTTGGCCCCCCTTGTCTTGCCCTGCTCCCTAGGTTGCTTGCTTTGTATACCCTGGGTTTATATTGGCTCCTGTTATCTTTTGTATGGAATTGTGGCTATATTTAGTTGATGTCACTTATTTATGTTTGCTTTTGGGTGTTATGTTTAGTTGTGTTGTTTTACAATAAATGGTATACAACTTCTTTTGATCTAGTCTAGTGTGGTCACACTAATTTGGTCCTCCTGCGTGGGTACCTGCATGTGTTGTGAGGACACCTGCGCATGTTACCCTGACAATTTTTTATTGGTAACCCCCATTCTCGGGTCCCCCACTCGTACGTCATACGTTGCCTGTCCCACACACCTATATCCAGCCATCGGACGGACGAAGGTCTGGTCCTGGATTAATTGCCTGCTGCGTCTCAGGTGTTCAAAAGGGAAATAAACGAATATAGAATTTATTCATGCTTGGTTGGTTTCCATACTCCCAGGTGTGTCCCTTATGTCATAGTTTTAGATACATCTGACACGGGCCTCATTCCGCACCACGTCTATGTTGTTTTCGTACGTTTGTTTTATGGTCATTGTCTGTCAGCACTCCGGTGATGGTGGTTGCTTTCTTTTTTCCGGTTTTTGCTGCATTTGATTTCATTGTCAGTTGTCTTTTCAGCCGTACAGAATTTTGGGAGCTTCTAACGTTGTGATGTTCATCACCATTCCACCATCTCCGGTCTGGTCCCTTCGCTCCTGGTCTGTTCACAGACTGACGGCTGAACTCCATCGTAGGGGGATGCCTTTGTTTCTGGTGTCAACCCGGAAAGCCACTTTGCAGGTTTGAAATTCCTGTTCTCGCACATTGCTAGTTCTCCCCTTACACCACTATGTAGTGCCCCAGTGCTGATACGCCTCCTGTCCCTGGCCCTTCCGGGTCTGCGGTGTGCCTCCTTCCGTCCCCAAGCAGGCGGTGCGGCTGGACAACTCGGGCCAGCCTATTCGTTTCCTGGGTGATCCCTGGGCTCACAATGATTTTTGGCATGCCGCCGGCAGTTTTGTGCAGTGCCTCCTGTGACATATTTTGCGCCCCTAGCTTTCGGGACCCATCCTGAGTCAGACTATACTCTGAGGCAGGCCGACTCAGCATGACTATGCTGCATTGACACAGGGTTCCTGGTCCATTGCTTGGTGGAGCTATTTTTGGCCCCCATCTATTTGGCTTTCTACAGTATTCTTAGACCCGGGGTATTAATTGTCATCATGTCACAGGCCCCCCGCTCTTGTCAGAAGACATCTGACTCCCCACCTCATGCACTTTAGTCTACGTCTGGAACACTCGAAGACTCTGTTACCTGGCAAATGCATGGAGGTTAAGTATTTCACCAGTTACAATGCCTGGTGTCCGGTTGAGATGTATCAGGCATGTGTTAAACGTCTTGTGTAATTTGTCCTGTACCAATCTGGTTTCCATCCCGACAGGGTAATTTTTAACGACATACTTTCATACTGACCATAGCGACCATCGCACACCTCAGGTCAAGTTAGGCAGGTTCATCACCTGCGCGTTCAGGTGCGTCCCAGTGGGGCTCTGACTACAAATATATATATCTATACAGTATATATTAGGGCTGGTACTGATTAAAATTTGCGTGTTCGATTAATCAAAAAAATTTGTAATCGATTCATTTTGATTAATTATAACGCACATACAGATCTAACTACATTGGCCTATACACATACAGCACAGCAATGAAGTAATAAAATGAACTAGGATCACACTAATCCAGCACGTTATTAATCTTGCGTGCCCCACTCAATATGGCCGCCGCTTGAGTGGGGCAACTCAGAATAATAACGTGCTGGATTAGTGTGATCCTAGTTCATTTTATTACTTCATTGTTGTGCTGTATGTGTATAGGCCACAAAACAAACAAAAGATCAGGAGCGCAACTACCAAAGTTTCTTGTGTGTAAGTTTGGTCTGGGGAAGGGACCAGTGGACATATAAAATGAGGACAGAGTCAGGCACTGGTCAGTGTCCAGAGTCAGTGGTCAGTGCCTGACTCTGTCCTCATTTTATATGTCCACTGGTCCCTTCCCCAGACCAAACTTACACACAAGAAACTTTGGTAGTTGGCTGGTGCTCGTGCAGAACAAGTTTCTTGGGCAAACCTCTTAGTTGTAACGAAACCGGAAGTCAGGGGGTCGCAGAACTCGATAAGTTCTCAGTGTCGACAGATCACCGGCCCAAGTGGCTCCGTCGGCTAACGAAGGTAAGGGGGGAGGAGTCCGGTGACGTCACAGACATCAATGTCACCGGTGACGTCGATGTCCGTGACGTCATCGGATCTCCAACGGGACTCCCGAAAGCCGGCGGAGAGGTGAGTGTTTTCATTACTGATTAAAATTCTTTTGATCGATCAAAAATTTTAATGATTAATCGAGTAATTAATCGTTAATTTCCACAGCCCTAATTAAAAAAAAATATAGAGAGATGGATAGATATATCTAACACACAATGCCAGTTCCCCACACACACACACACACACACACACACACACATATATAAAATAATATCATTCACAGTCGTCGCCCCCCCGCACACCCACATGTCAAATAAATGTGGTACGGAGACCCCTCTCCTGCTTACCTTGTTGCAGGAAAGGGGGCTGTGAGTCACGATTGATCGCTGGTGATCTATTGGTGGATTGGTAAGGTCTGCTGCAGACCTTACTAATCAATCTTTTCGGCCAGCGTTCAGCGAAGACGCCGGCCGAAAGGATCTGAGTACCGCCACAGAAGCAGCTATGCGGTCTGCATCCAACAGAGATGCAGACCAGTAGCTGCTCCTGCAAGTCTGGTACGTGGTCCGTGACCGCTTACCAGACTTGTAAACTGGCTGTGGGCCACATAGTACGGGCTCACTGGCCGCAATTGGCCACGGGCCGGTGCTTTAAGACCACTGCTCCACGGCAATCAGGGATGCTCGCTCTCATCAGGTGCAAGCACAGGCTTTATTTATTGTTCTAGTTGAAGCGCAGCACATTCATTATTATAATTTGATACATTTAGAGGGTAAACCTTCTTATAGTGCTTGGAGCCACACAGGGTTTGGCACGAGGTGCTATTTGTCATTTATATTATTGCTTTGCTGACTACAATCCCATGCTGTGCCAACAGCACTTGCCCAGCATATGGCTGGGCCAAGGATTTATAAATTGGCCCCTATATGATTTAAGTAAAGGTTTGATATGTACAGGGTTTATATTGTTTAACCACTTGCTGACCGGGGTGTTTACACCCCCTTCCAGACCAGGCCATTTTTCAGTATTCAGCGCTGCGCTACTTTGGCTGACGTTTATTCCGTCATGCAACGCTGTACTGAAATTAATGTTTTGGGGGACACAAAGAGCTTTCTTTTGGTGGTATTTAATCACCACTGGGGTTTTTATTTTTTACTGTATAACAAAAAAAGTACTGAATATTAAAACAAAAAAATGGTTTTCCCTTTTATTATTTTAGGTAACATTTATTTTTACCCAATTTTTTGCTAAAATATAAAAGTCCGGGTCATGTCGGGTAAATGGACACCAAACATGTCAATCCTTAAAATTGCGCGCGCCTGCGAAATCGCAAAAAAACACGATAGCCAAACTTGGTCAGAGGCGACGCTTTAAAAGATTTTACCGCTCATCATTTTAGTGTTATCAGTCATTGATGGCCCTAAAATTATTGCTCTCACTGCGACATTCACGGCGATATGTAACACATGCGGCATAATTGCAGCAATCCTAGTTTTTGCGTGTAGGCGCACTAACGCATTTTTGTTTTGTGTGTAAATTTGTATTTATTTTGTGAGCGTGCCGGGTGACTGTCCCCTCCTCTCTCTGCCGGCGGCCATCACCAAGATGGCCGCCGGCAGGTATCAGAATACTGCCACAAATTACAGTGACAGGTCATGGTAGAGGACACTAACAGTGGCATGGTAGAGGACACTGGGCTAGACATCCACCTGCATGTCAGGCATTAACTCCCGGTTAAAGATGATTCACAGTGCTGTCCAATTAATTGACTTACTCAAACAGATTTCAAGTTCCTTGGAACTCATATACAAAGCAAGAAAGTTTTTCTTTGAAGTTCCTGAGGACTCTTAGTCAACAGTACAGGCTTGTTTTAGCAAAATCCTGCAGAGCAATACACAGTGGAAAGTGGGAACCTGTTTTAGACAAACTGTTCATATACAATCAAACACCCGTGAGTACCCACATCTCTGACTTTGCACACAGTTTGACTGAACATTTCCTCTATGTGTGTTTATACTCAGGGTGCCACCAATAATATAATCCGCACAAGAAGTGTCCTGTGTATTCTACATTGAAAAACATTTGTCTTCACTAAAGGCCTGTTCCATTAGTCTTCACTAATGGCCTGTTCCACATCAAGAACTGTGGCTATATGTGTAATTGACTGTTACAATATTATTCCTGGGAACCACAAAGCTTTCAGATACCTCGGTGAGGTCTAAACACAGATAAAGGAGTTCCATAGCTTTCTGCTACAGTGTATCTCCAACGGAGTTAAACACTCTATTTTTTCATATATACTTCCAGCGCTGTCTATCAAAGAACTCCGGTTCACTGGTTTCAAACCTTCACGTTGCTCAGCCCATCCTTGTGTGCTTGTTCTCAGTATGAGTGTTGTGGTTGTTGCAATAACCTTTTAATGGTATTACAGGTGGTGGCCAGTGTGTGTTCATGACCGGGATTTTTTATTCATTTCAAATAAATTAATTCAATTTTATACCACATCTTTTGACTCCCTGACCCTCATTTACACTGTACTGTGACTTGATCTTCTTTGATCACTTCATTCTCTGTTCCTACAGTGACAGGTCCCCTTTATGGAGACATCAGGGGTCTCCAAGACCCCTAATGTAACCTAGGGGCCCCCAGAGAAGCTGATGAAGCACAGATCTGCTTCATTAGCTTCTCTCCGTTTTTTTTTACCGGAGAGTGACAGAGGAATGCGGAAGTTATGTAATATACACCACTTCCTGCATTCAGAGACCGGGAGGAGAGCGAAGGGAGATCGGGTCGTGATCTCCCTCCGTTCTCAGTTCACAGACATCGCCAGGACCGGATGGATGCCCGGGATCGCGGGGACAGCGATGGTGACCAGAGGTAAGGAGGGGGGGGGGGCGCACCTTCACTTGTATCATACAAGCGATCGGGCGTCTTTACAGACACCCGTCTTTAAATCCTGGCAGGTTCCCGCTCGTGCTCGCCAGGGGGTGCGCATGAGCACGAAGGACATTGAAAGACGCCCACCCGCATCCGGGAGACTCCCGTCTTTCAACGATTGGCGGACGGGAGGTGGTTAATGCATTACTGTCTATATATTCATATGTCAATTTATAGAGTACCATCGAATCTGAACAAAATTGCTAATACTGTATATCAGATAACACATGCAGTTTGCACATGGTAAAAAGAAAGATCATACTCCCTAACCCTTGTATAACCTGGTAGATGTAGGAGGAGATGACTGTCAGAAAAATTGACATATATACAGTAGATGAGCAGATGGATCTTTTGCATTAAAACCTAAAGTGGAGCTGAACTCAAAAAGCCCCCTGAAAAAATTACATTTTGAATAGAATTCCTCCTGAAAATAACAATACACTAGCAGGGTTATTCACAAAAGGGTGAAGAATTTGGAGAAGGCAGGAAAAGTAAACAATCTAGGATAACAGAGCAGAACTGAAAAGGGAGAATTTTTCCAAATCGGCTATGTTGTCCTAGATTGTTTAATTCTCCTGCCATCTCCAAACTTTTTTCACCCTTTTGTGAATAACCCTACTACTGTTTCCTGAGTGTTGATAGGCACTCATGTGCTTAGATTCTGTTGATCTGCAGTATGAGAACTAAGGCACTGCTGACTCTGGCTACTAGCCTTAGGAGCTTTGGTGATGTCCCTGCTGTGCTGTTCACTGTTCACTTTGATGGAGACTGTGACATTAGGAAGCAAAGCCCTATCTCTACCAAGATGGGTGTTGCCATACACAGTGCAGATCAAGGCATTGCGAGTTGGTAATGGGGAAAAGATCAGCTGCAAGCTGGTCAATACTTGGGGAAAGTTCTTTTCCCTCTGCCTGCCTTATTTTGTGCACAGCTTCCAGAGTTTAGTTCCTATTTTTTGCATTGTAATGTCATATTAAATTCTTGCATTCTTAAATTCCATGTGAGTTTTAATTTGTTTCAGTGTGAATGACTGTATATCAACAGTGAAGAAAGGACAGACATGAAAAGACTAGAAGCATTTACTTTGGCTGTATGAACTCGGAACAAAATTCCACTTCAAACAGGAAATAGCATCTCTATGAGAGAATGTGGCTCCAGGAAATGAATCACAATTTATAGGAAATAAACACAAATATCTCAATAGTAAAGAAGCTGAGATGAATGGATCAACTGAGTGCAGACTGCCACACAATGCAAGTGTTAAACAATGATTATTGTCTGTATACATATATATGGCTTTTGGCTCAGACTTTATCAGCTGCAGGGATCTATTAACACTGGGTATGATTGCTGAATTATTTGATATTGTGTACACTATATATTGTGGCAATGCCATGGAGAATGCTGGCAACATGGTCACCCAGGACTGTCAGCCAGGGGGGCTGAGAGGTTCCAGAATGAAAATAGTTTTGCAGGGAAGAAGCTGGCCTTTCAGTTTCCTCTGGTTTTTCTGGATTGTAGCTGGGAACTGGATCTCTGGAGATTTCTTAGAGTTCTGTGTGGGACGAAATCTCCAGTCCTGAGGTCAGGTGTTGCCGGTGATCAGGTGGCTGAGATCAGCCTTATTAAGAGCCCAGACCAGAGCCTTAAGGGTGGAGTTGGTGTGTGTGCTGGAGGCACACGAGGGTCAAGCCAAGCCAGTTGTGTGTGCGTGCGCAGGAGGCACACGGCTACAAGCAGACTCGGGTGCGTGCTGGACGCATGTGGAACAGCCAGGGGAGGCTGGGAGAGGTCGGGAAGGTCGGTGATCCAAGGGACCTGTTGGACATACTGCTGAGAGAGTAATGTGAGTGCTCACTAGAGGTGTGCGGAGACACTTGGAGCTGAGGAAAGCTACTGAGGACTGTATTTGCTGAGGAAAATCATATTATTATAAGAAGTACATGAACTGTTCTGTTTCATTTATATTGATGAGGAATAAATACTGTCCTGTTTATGTTCAAGTTGGCTTCAAGACTGGTCCTTAAGCTCTCACCATATGTGCTCAATTCCCCAAATATCACAATATAAAATATGTTGTCATATGCCTCCAATAGAGTTTTTATTTCATTTTAAAGGGGTTGTCACAGAAGGATACACAACATTTATATATTTCAGGTTGTCTACATGAAAGTGAAGAAGTTTTGACAGAAGTCACTCTTTAAGTCACTCACTATTCTCAAAAAGAACAGTATAATGTCATTGTGAGATTAAAGCTAGACATACGTGCATAGTTTCCTCTTGTTCTGCCCACCGGCTACATGACAGGAATCTACAAGGTTCCCCTATCCATGCTAAACAGTGTGGGTGGAGGGATCTCCCTACCGCTTAATGTATTCAGACAACCGACTCCCGTAGCTGGATACCAAAAGAATGACTGCATCTGATTAAGCGCAGTCATTGTTTTGCCAATAATTTTAACCCAGCTTAATTTTTCAATCATTGTTTGTTGGGCTGGGTAGTGCTGACAGAGCCACCCACAGATCCAATTTCAGCAGGAATCGGATGAGATTCAAGCCATGTATTGTCAACATTACTTCTCTCCATAGACTTAGTGGAGGAAATTGATCAAGACTTGAGCAGACAGAATCTGGAGTAGTTTCCCATGGCAACCAATCAGCTTATATTTTTCATTTTTAAAGCTTAACTTAAAAAACTAAAGAGAGAAGCTGATTGGGTGCCATGGCCACTGCTCCTAATTCCTTCTGCTCCAGTTTTGATAAATTCCCCTCAACATTTTGCTGCAGCCTCCTGCCTCTCTCAAGCTTTATCTGTACATTGGAGCTTATTAGAGAGATGTGTAAATGGTGGCAAAATGGGCATGAAGCACCCATCTTTGGCAAGAATGGCCACCTTAAGCGAGCTTCTGAGAATGTTTGAATACTTTGTCTGCACAACACCTTCCTGGACCTGGATTCACATTTATGCATGCAGCTATGAACATTTAAACCATGTTTTAAAGCAGATTACTACACATACAGTATATCTGCATTTCAGTGTATTGCCATTCATTCTGAATTGCAACTCGGTGCAAATAAACAGTAAAAACCATGGAACTTGTCCTACAGCACCACTCTGTGTATTGTGGTGCACTGTATTGCCTAAAGGTGTGTTTCTCCATGCAATTAGGCTGGTTAAGATTGCCTATTGCAATAGACTTTACTAAATTTGTTTAGCAAAGAAGCAATTAAAGATATATTAGTGAATACATAGCTGCATTTCTTTGTGTATATCTACCTGAACTTCAGCTGTAAATCTAAATACAATTCTAACCTCAAAAACCTATGCACCCCAAAACTAAAACAAAGCAAAAACAAAACATGGTGTGGCTGGAGTTGGGCTTTAGGTTTTAAAATCAAGTCCTAGATTTTTTTTTTTTAATCCTATTTACCTACTTGGTGCTGCATTTATAGTACTTGTTTTTTTCTTTACCTGCCATAACAGGGCTGTGGACAGATCAGAGGAAACATTCATGTTTGTGGGTATCACACCCCAATCTTTGCGAGAGCTTTGTGTTTGAGTTCCTAGGTCTGCATACCTGCTGGACTCTATTTAACTGGGGCATAAATGGTAGCTGTGTCTCTAGTGGCATGAGGCAGGAATTGTTCCACTATCAGGATCTTTAGTGGCACATTTCTTCTGCTGTATCAAGAAGTGCCAGACCAGCCACAATATTAAGGGTTAAGGATTAGCTCATATCAGCAGGATTTAGTGCTATGCTGATAGTGTTTGTAAAGGGTTAGGCATTAGGTGGTCCAGAGTTTGACGGAAAACACCAGACTTATATCCTGCAATGACCTTTGTAGCTACAGGAATTATGGAGAAATTCATCATCAAATTCACTGCAGAGGCACTGAAGTCTTCCATATCCATCTTCCAGCAGCTCATCTACTCCTGCTGCCCTTCCCAAAGCTCCTTCCTGTGATTAGAAGGTTGCCAAGTCACTGTTAAGTAGGGGAGGAGGGGAAGCTGATCTGCAGAGAGAATGACTTGTACAACTTCAGTCTACTATGAACTTTTAAGACATATTTCTTCATCGGAGCTGCAACTACAAAACAAACAGTGAAAATTTGTTTTAAAGTTCATTTACTGCTTGTTAGGACTATGTAGTTACTCAAATGCCATTAGTCTGGTTCTCTTTAATCAAAAACAAAAAAATAGATACACATACCAATTCTGCTACAAAGGATATTCAGTAATGAGGCTAGGAAAATTATCAGAAGCAAGGGCATAAAAAGAATGACCATGATAAATATAACTTTCCTATAGTTATTTTAGGCGCAGCATTGTGTTCATATATGGCTACGTTCCCACCCTCTTCTTCCTAAATGAGCTTGCTGGAGAAAGAATTTCTTGTAGTATCCATCATTTTCTGAAATGTCTCTATGAGAAATGACTGCAACTGCTCCCCAGAGCTAAGGAGTGCACCACTGTGTGTACAGCTCTTATATTGTTTATACGCGCTGTCTATGAGCTCTCTGTGGATTATATTCCACAGGTCTGCATGGGTCATTTTGATGTGGAAGAAGTTTGCAGAAGAAAAACATTCTTAATGTAAACATTACATGAACTACTGGCAATAATGTAGTAGCACTTAACCCTTGAAATTCAAAACCCTTTAGTTAAAACAGTTATTGTGACTTGGTTAACTAACACAATGCTGAGCTGTCAAATATGCAGTATTGATATGTAGGATTTTAGTTTAAAAAACTCATGCTAAATGTATAAGGACCCTTAGTCCGGCCTGTAATTCATTGAATTTATTGTACATATTTTCATGCATTGCATTACTGCAGCCTACTTTTTTAGAATAGCTTGTCAGTGTGCCTCGATTCAGCAAAAAAAAAACATACATGCACTGTTTTGGCAACAAAATGTATCACAGTGCACGGTATGCGGGTTTGTGGTGTCCGGCAGTGCAGGTGTGATAACATCTGCTGTAAACTTGCATTGTGGTGCTCTACATGCATGAATGAATGGCACAGCAGTGTAGCACACATATACCCACAATGCACAAGTATAAAGCCAGCCTATAAGACAACACAAACTGAAATAATACCCTATTTGTAAGTAATTTACTGGTTTCTGCACATATACTGTACATTGTCATATCAGCATGCAGGACATGACAGAATTCCATTCATGGCAGAGCATCTGTTGCTGAAGGCTTTGATGCTTTTATCAAGAAGGTTACGGGTGGGAAAAGTACTCTCTTGTCCAGCAAGCGGAAGGCCAAGGCTCTGTCAGCTAGATACGGTTAAGAATCAGCTAGGAAGAGCTCTTTTTGTTCCTCGCTGGCCTCCACCTGTAGGTCTAAGAAGGCCCCACTGCTCTTATGTAAGCTCTGGTCTCTTCAAAGTCCTGGTACCAAGCCCTTCTCTCAATGAGAGGGAGCCCCCACTTGTACAAGTGGAGAGACATTTGTTCACCTTCTGTGATTGAGACATCCAAGCCATGTGGGATTGAAGGATTCTACTCCAATCTGCTCTCAGTTCCCAAGCCAAATGGTAGACTAGAGCACATCCTGAACCTGGAGTCACTAAGCCAGTAATTATGGGTACCATAAGGAATCGGCTCACTTCATATTTGCCTCCCTCCTGTAGGGAGTTTCTTTGCATCAGTGGACATCAAGGTTACTTACGCGCGTTTCACTGAACGGAAAAACATGCTAAAAAACACGAAAAAAACGAGCTGAAAAAATACGCCCGGGTGTGAACCCAGCCTAAGAAATGTTGCATAAAGTAGTGACAATATGCTGGCAGACACCACACTTTGCTTAATGTACTATTAGTGTGTTTAAATTGTGATCTAGCACTTCCATCAAATCTGGGGTATGTGAAGGATGTGAATATCCACATTGCTTTAAATTCACATTCCAAATAAGTTGGCAGGGTGCCTCCATTCCATGTTTGACATACCAGAAGTAGAGAATGGAAGAGAGATGTACCTAGAGCACAGATGACCGTTATGTAAAATGTAGTGCACAAAGACACAAGATGGTTTGAAACTAACTATCATTAACCATAGCCATCATTTCACAACAAGGTGCAGATACAAAGCATCTCAGCTACAGTATAGTATAGCTTTTGGACAGCTACAAATATAGTTTTATCAGACAGATGGCCTTTAAAAAAGTGTTCGTAATATATCACAATGATTCCTGTCAACCATTATGGAATCCCAAATAGGGTGCAGTGACTGGGACAAATTCACCAATATGTAAGGCTCCCTGTTTCTTAAGAAATAATTGTTCAGTGGATCCAGAGGAAGGTGAAGGAAGCCACAAATACATTTCTGACGAATATTGACGCAATCAATTTACACCCTGGATGTCACATATGCATTTGAACTACATGCTGCTATATAGTATGGTAAAAAAAAAAAACAACATGCATAGATATAAAAAAAAAAAGTCTGTCTTTTTCCCTTAGGCCCCGTTTACACTTGCAACTATGGCTATATTGTACATTCTGATGGGAAGAAACTGCAGTTTCCTTTAGCAAGAGTGACAGGTGTTTGTGAAAAGATGCTGCCGCTCAGCCTATACAACGTAATGACAGGCTGTCAGCAGTTGCAGCTGTCTGTGGTTGTTTGAGGCTGTTAGCAGTGATTGTTGTCTGATTACATCTGAACAGCTGCAGCTGCCATCAACCTGTCATTGCTTTGTATAGGCTGAGTGGCTGCAGCAATTTGCAAACATCTGTGATTCTGCCTAGAGGAATACGCAGATTCTTGCCTCTGGGATTCACAATATAGACCTTATCACAAGTGTGAAAAATGCGTAATGATGTCCAGTTACAATGTGTTTCCCCGTTCATCTTCCATCTCAATAAGATAATTTTGTCTATAAACTGGAATAGACCCTAAGCTGAGGCTCTATGAGGGGAAGACATGTGGTTCTTTTACCCCTACGTGTTGTCACACTTCATGGCTCTGCTCTTCCCATACCACCACCTCCACTAGTAGCTGCAACCTTTATAGTTATACCCAGCAAGGGAACAGGAAGACCAGCCCAGACTGGCTGGAGACAGGGCAGATCTCTTCCTTTTAAAGGGACACTAACTCCCTCTTAGATGGTCACATTGTAACCTATCAGCTTTATAAAATATATATATATTTGTGTGTATATATATATATATATATATAATGACAAAAAGCATTACAGTATTCATTTCTGCATTCCAGCAGCAAAATTATTAGCAGCAGATGAAATGTTCCTTCTCGATTTTAAATCTTTTCTTTCCTAACCAAATTCCTTTTTGGTAGAAAGAAAGGGAATTATCTCTGTTGCTTAAAATTCAAAAAGTCCTGAAAAAAGGAATACAACCTTACCTTTAAACAAAGAAAATAGTGCAAAGAATACAATGTAACAAGAGTTAGTGATAAAAATGGCCATAAAAAGCAGGGACATTGTTAAACTGGATAAATAGAATTGTCTCAGAATGTGCCTCAGGATCCTAAATAATACAAAAAAGTATGAAATGTTCATCATTATGCTGCTGAACATCTAAAGGAATTTCATACATTTTTAACAGGAACATGGGATTAGAACACAAATTTATCTAGAAAGAAGAACATAGATTTACGCTGAATAAAAAGCCCATGCTGCCAACATTCTGCTCCTTGCCAAAAATACATAAGAAAGAACATGGTCCCCCAGGATGTCCCAGAGTATCTGGCAATCAAAAGCTCATCGAAAGATCCAGTAAATATCTTAATACAATATTAAGACTATTCATACAAACAGTACGATATTATAGAGGACACAAGAGACTTTGTGATCATGAATCAAAAATCAGGAATTGACAAGAAACTCTTGAGTTGAGTCTTAAATTATATGTAAACCATAGCAATTAACTTTTCATATTTGCTCCCTTTTGGTCTGTAAAGTTTACACTCATTAGAACTGAATAAGTAACTTAAAGGAGAACTATGAGGTGAGTGATTTCCACTCATCCTCATAGTTAGAGGTGACATGGAAACTGTCATAGGTCGGCTCTATTGATCAGCGAAGTAAGCGAACACATACAGCCGCTCGCTCACTTCCCGATCACCTCCCTGCAGAGAGCGGTGATAGTCAGTCATGGCTCCCCGAAAGGATTTCCCCCCCCCCCCCCGAAAAGATTCCCCCCCCCCCCCTCCTCTCTCTCTGGCTCTAGATAGCCCCCCCGGCCCTACCAGCAGAGGCGGAGCAACACTATGCACAGTAAACAGAATGGTGCTGCAAGGGTTGCTGCCCTTTCTCTAAGTGAAACAGAACAGTCTAGCGCCACACTGCAATATTTTTTTTTAGAATAAACAGGAGAGAGTGAGGAGAGACAGCCAGGAGGGAGAGCAAGGAAAGACAGCCATGGGAGAGAGAGAGAGAAGAGACAGCCAAGATAGAGAGAGGAGAGACAGCCAGGGGAGAGAGAGAAAAGACAGCCAGTTGAGAGAGAAAGAAGAGACAGCCAGGATAGAGAGAGGAGAGACAGCCAGGATTAAGAGCAAGGAGAGACAGCCAGGATAAAGAGCAAGGAGAGACAGCCAGGAGAGAGACAAGAGACAGACAGGAGAGAGAGAGAGCCAGGAGAGAGGATATTCAATATCCTGGAGGAGAGCTGTGCAGGGTCTTAGGTGGGCTGTACATGGTCTCAGGCGGGCTGTACATGGCCTCAGGCAGGGTCTAAGGCGGGCTGTGCGGGGTCTCAGGCGGGCTGTGCATGATCTCAGGCGGACTGTACAGGGTCTTAGACGGGCTGCACATGGTCTCAGGTGGGCTGTGCAGGTATCGGTATTTGTGCAGGTGCATCCCTAGTGAATTATAAAAGTGCACCGCACATTATAGACCAATTACATATGCAATCTAATGATAATCTACATGTGAAATGAATACAGAAATATTCAGAATAACCCTATGGTGAATAAATACAATATATAGTGGAGAAATACCTAATATGTATTTATTAACCATAGGGTGATTCTGCATATTTATATATTTCTTTATTTATTTCACATGTAAATTCTTATTAGATTGCACATGTAGTCGGTCTATATAGGGCTGTCCACTTTTATAATACAGATTTGCCTATATTTAAACGCCTAGCCCTGCAATAACCTCTTCACTACTGGAAGATTTCAAACATTATACCCTCATTGCCTAATAACTCTTCTCCCTTCTCAGACATACACAACTCTACCTCAGATTAGACCCTCTGCTTCCCTTATTACACCTGTATATATGAAACATGTCTTTGGGGAGTGGCTATAGCAATTTCACCTTTGATCCCCGCTAACTGATCCCCCAGTTGTTCCACATGATTTATGACTGTTCCACACTGGTTCTACCCTACCTTTCCTGTGTTTTATCATATGTCCAATATACTACAGACACAATAACCAGGGCATACTTTTTTTCTCATGCATACTTTACTTCATCTGTATGTGTTAACATGAGGACACAATCTGTTCTTGCACTCATATGTACCTACAATTTCCTTTACTTTACAACGTCTCCCTCCCCCATGCTATCGGTACTTTTGTGATAAGAATTGCCACTGTAACATAATTGAAACTTTAATAAAGAGCGTTCAAACAAAAAAGTGTTTTGTTATACCTGATTTATACTTGTTCAAAAAATATTTGTCGATCCAGCGTTGTGCAGTCTGAGTTATCTCAAAACATGTTATCAAAAAGTGTATTAGAACTAGAGAACGCTTGTCTTGTACAATGCAAAACAGGAGAGGGGCAGGTGTTCTGTAGTCTTAACATGCAGGCTGTCGTAGTATGACAACACGGCTTCTCCATGGATACAGTACAGTGAGTGAGCGTTGCCACCCTCATACTAAAAGACCTAGCACTACAGATACTAGTGTAAATGGGTAGATAAGAAGAGCTCAATTGGTTTTCTTTAATTAAAACAGGTTTATAGCTTGGGTAATGTAGATCTGTAGAACTGGTCAGTTTGGTTGAAAGGTTGTAGAAAAACAAGGATCTAGAATCGTCTGAAAGGCATGAAATCTTGTATAAGGGGGCGTTTAAGAGGAAGGGTTTGGCAAGTGTGAGACAAAAAAAAGGAGTGGCAAGCTCCCAAAATGCAGTTTGAGTAAAAGAGACTGATGAAAGTAATGTTCTGCTACATGGGCTGATAGTTTAAACTGCTTGCCAATTTATTTTGTTATTCATGCGTAATAGATAACATGGACTGAACTTTTCATTACAGTACTTATTTATTATACAGTACATTGTGGGTGCTGAGCTAATTATTACCTGTCAAGTCTTGATTACACCAGCGGAGGATGTCCATTATGCTCCCAGTGGTGGTTGACCTCTTTATAAGAAAGGATGGGGTGTTCCTTAAATGTCAGCAGCTACAGTACTTGCAGATGCTGAATTTTGGTTTTACCATAGCCCAGCAAAGTTCCTCAACTTTTTAGGTTGTCGACTCTGGCTCTCAGCATAAACAATTCCTATACTGCAAATCTCACATGTATCAATACTGACTTATTGCTGATGTGTGAGAGATAACATAACCTGCTGTAAGCCATTTCCACTTCTAAACTCTCAGAATGAGAGCAGGAGAGACATTGCTTTTTCATGAGCTGCTCATCTGACAACATTACAAACCTAACATAATCACTATAGAGGCCTCAGTTACAGAGAATTTGTTAATTTTTATACCTTTATCATTTTGACTGAGTAAAAAGCAGTTTTAAAACAATACAATGTACTGATTGTAACTTACATTCGAGGGCCTGGCATTTACACACAGCCTTTAAAGTAGAACTCCATCCTGTAACATGCCATGCGTATGGCCAGCATTACTGTTAAAGAGCAGAGAGATGGACTGGAATCTTTGCAGGGTACAGAAAAAAATGTAACATTTTTCCTATCAGCATGGCTTTAGACATTAAAGTACAAAGTAGTGTCATCAATAGGTTCAATTATGTTGTAAATTTTAGAATGTGTAAATAATTATTGGAATTTTAAGCTCAGAACAATGAAACTATTCTATGTGAAATGCCTCTTCCATGTGCAAAGATCAAGCATGTGCGTCATGTACAACTTACTAGCCTCCTCTAGTGGAGTATTCAGTCAGCACTGTACATATTGTACTCCTTTATACTTCAACAGTGAAACAAAAGGAGTTTACAGACCTTAGTGTTTTTGTATTTTAATTATTGGTGCTGTTTAACTCCCCCCATTAAGGACAGATACAGCCTAAGACCCCCCTGGTGTAATCCTGTGTGTAGGCCCCCTTGCCATGTTGAGGCACAGTGATGCATTATGTCCATCAGAAACAAACTTTTAATTGACTTTTCTTGGAAGATCAAACAAGACAAGGTTGTCCTTTAGATTGATCTGTCTAGTAGTTTATACCAAGTGGTGCTGAGACTCCCTATGGCTGTAATAAAGAGAATTACAGTGCTTGAAGTGACATTAAAGTCACAAATCTTTTCCTCCCCCATGCCATGCTGCTTTAAGAACTTACCTTAACTTCTTGATCCGATCACTTTCATCTTTCCAGTAGTTTTCAGCAATCCCTCCAGTGCTGGTGTCGGTCTCTGATCCAGCGCAGATTGCTGTGTCTTCTGCATCACACGGTGTCTGTCTGACGTGCACGCTCCCGGCTGCGTGCATTACCTTACACTGTGTCTCTCCTCTCCTCCCGTCCGAAGATCTCTACTGCGCTCCACCCCATCATCCCTCACAGCCGGTCGAGAACCTTCAGATGGGAGCGAGCGGCGGAGACACAGGTAAATAATTTTAATGTGATTTGGCGTGGTGGCTGCAACACCACCTAGAACTTGTGTAATGGCATTGATGACTTGCCGCATGGAAAATGTGCCTATATTTACATACACACAAAAAAATGATGTAAATCACTTTGTTACTCCCTCTCCCATTGTGTTTTCCTGTTCCTACACCCCCTGACCACAAAATAATGTAAACAAAATTGGGTGGGAAATGCCTGATCAAATTCCGATTGGCTCCCATAAAGCTAAACGAGCGGAATGTGTCACATGTGCTGAGCTGTTCTGCTGCTTCTAATCAGGAATTAAAGGGTTAGTTCACCGTTGGCAAAAATCCCAGTGTCCCCAGTACGTGAATACAAAATTGCATAGGTTTTTAAATAGAAGCTTAATTTGAATGACATACTTGTTGGCCTCTCCCTGTCAGAAAACCTCCCAGGTAGGCAATGCAACCTTCATCCTGCTGAACACTGAAAGTGCTCCTCCAGGACCACAGGAACGAGTGGTCTGGCTTGCATAAAATCTGCACATGCGCAATGCATCGGACATGCTCCCTCAGCAACGCAGGAATTAGCGCTTTGGCCTGCATAAAATCCACACATGCGCAGTGCATTGGAAGTGCTATTGGAAGTGCTCCACCAGCACTATGGGAACGAGCGCTCTGGTCTGTATAAAACCTGCACATGCACAGTGCATTGAAAGTGGTCCAACAGCACTATGGGACTGAGCGCTCTGGTCTGTGTAAAACCTGCACAGTGAGTTGAAAGTGCTCCACCAGCACTATGGGAATGAGCGCTCTTAAAACCTGCACATGCACAGTGCGTTGAAAGTGGTCCAACAGCACTATGGGAATGAGCGCTCTGATCTGTATATTATTATTATTATAATATTATTATTGTCACAGTTCAGCTGCAGACTTGCAGCTGAGCTGTTACTTGTAGTTCAATTATATACATATCTCGTACCCCTGGTTCTGCAGACATGCAGGGCTGTGCTGGGGGTTGTAGTCCTCCAGGCATGTGCTCTAAACCTGACTCACACTTTGCACCTGTCTGCAAGCTTTAGGCGTCAGGCAACCTCTCCTGTTGTTTCTTGTGCAGCTTCTCGGCCAATCAGTGCAGTCCGCTTGTGGCCAATATTGTAGATCCTCCCTTTTCCTGTCCCTATTTAAACCCAGGGCAGCGAATGGCACGCTGCCCGAGCAACGCTTTCCTAAGCTAGTTGCCGAGTCCCCCCTTTGTGATTTACCCTGAATGCCTGGAAGTTTTCCCGTGTACCGAACCTTTGGCTTGTCCTTGGAAATCCCTGTCTACAGGCTGCCCTCTGCTTCCCTTTTGTCCTTGGAAAGCCCTGTCTACAGGCTGCCCTCTGCTTCCCTTTTGTCCTTGGAAAGCCCTGTCTACAGGCTGCCCTCTGCTTCCCTTTTGTCCTTGGAAAGCCCTGTCTACAGGCTGCCCTCTGCTTCCCTTTTGTCCTTGGAAACCCCTGTCTACATGCTGTACTTTGCTTGGTCCCTGGAAGTCTTCAGCCTGTCCCTAACCTTTGATTTGTACCCTGTACCTGTTAGGTGAGTTGGGTGGACCTAGGGATTGTGACCTGGCGTCAGCATGCAGCCAAGCCCATCTCCACCATCAGGAGCTCTGGGAGTCGTCAGCCTACACTGCTTGGACCCTTTTCTCTGAGGGTCCATGCCAGTGTAGTGGAAAGGCTCCAGTTCATACCTGTGAGTCCCAATCCATGACAATTATAATATTATTATTATACAGGATTTATATAGCGCCCACAGTTTGCACAGTGCTTTACAATATTAGGACAACAATACAATTACAATACAATTCAAGACAAGATGGTAAGGAGGGCCCTGCCCCCGAGGGCTTACAATCTAAAAGGGAGGGGCTGAATTATTTGAGAAGGTGATGGCTCAGTGGTTAAACCTATCTGGGGGGTTTTCTGGAAGGCTTAGGAGTAGCTACACACCGCCTACAGTAAATGATACCTAAATCAATGTGCAGTGCCACAATATACAATACACTGAAAACTCCCCCAATGTGACAAATAGCTCCCAGTGCTATCAAACTTTGTGCTACAAAGTAACACACATCAGTGAATATCTCTATACACACAACCAAGGGGAAAAAACTACAACGTAACACTTAATTGGAAATCTATACAAATAAGTGTTCAGATAAGTATTCAACAATCTCCTGAGTGTCATCAGCTACAGAAATAACACTTTGTGAAAACATATGACAAAGTGTCCATGAATTTCCCAGAAATAAATTTAGAATGTGATATCCACTATCAGTGTGTATCAACCATAAATGTATGGATCCGGCTGTGCTTCTACTCTAAGAAAACATTGGTACTCCCCAAGTGTCATCCAAGCACAAGGAATAAGGCCTCATTCACGCCAGATGCAAAGACATCTAAAAATGATGGTGGAATGAACGGGAGGAGTTCTCCCCAGTGCATCGAGTTGATGGGAGCTGTCCTGCTCTGGAAAAAAAGGCTCAACTTTTTCAAGCACAACACATGTTTAATGCATGTCGGCACAATGCAACAGACATGGACGCAAAGCAAAACTAACACCTTATGTAGTTTAGTGGAAAAATCAAACTAAAATCAAAAAAGCAACGCAATGCAATGCAACATATGCCAACTTACTATGCCAATGCAAGTGAATGCAAACAGTCCTGACAGCAAACAGTCCAATCAAACTTACAGTGCTTATTTCCTATGCTCCTCTGGCTTCATCTAGTGGCCATAATTTGGTATTACATTTCAGTTGACATAAAAGGAAAAAATAATAAGAACTTTTGTTTTTTGCCTGTGTTTCTACAGAACGGACATTTACAGAGATTTGCAGGTTGAATGGCTCTGCAAATTGTTTATAAGTAGACCCTCCTAATCTCTCCCCAATGCACGAATCGGTAATGCATGTGCAACACATACCTCCCAAATGTCTCATTTACAAGAAAATCCCTCTATCCCTCTTTCCTCCTCAGTTGTCCCTCTTCTTTATAGAAAACATCCCATTTAACTACCTAAAGAGTAAAGCTGACCATACATAGTTATATTTTCTTCATCAAACTGCGGGCTGAATGAAAACATATATAACAGATTCATCCATCTTGCCTAAACAACATGGATGGATGAATCTCCTGCTGGGCTGTTGCATTCTGAATTCTTTTCATTATCTTGCTTTAAATTTTGAGAATTCAGTATAAAGGAAAAGTAATGGTGAAAGAACACAATTCTGGACTTGAAATTATATCAAAGTCAAAAGATTTTTAATTTATTTCAATTGCTGATTAAAACCTTTACAATGGATGCTGCTCCTTTAAAATGTTTAAAAGTTTTACTTTCCTGTAGAATCACTTGAACACTGGCCCTGATATACTGTTTTAGGGTGTCTCCTTTCCCTTGCAGGGTCCTATTGATCCACCCTGCACACAGGCACAGCAGGGTAAGCCCCTTCACCGCACCCACTCTTCCCTTCTCAAAGCTAGTAGATGAACAGTTGCTGGAGTCGGCTCTGTTCCTTGTGATCGTGCACTGGACAGGAAGTTCAGGAGAAGAAGAGCTGGAGCAAGCTGTTCAGAAACATGATAACATTTTAAAGAAATACTTTGCTGGGCAAAGTATATTTGTTTCATCTGGATTTATTACTGAAAAGAAAGTTTGAGAGTTTAACATTACTTTAATCACTCACTTTTGGCACATTAGTTCTTAAAGAGAAGGGCGCCCACCCTAGTGCAGATGGTTCTTTATTGTTTAAAAATAGCAAAATAGAGTGCAAAGGTACTCAAAATGGTAGATTGATTAGAAGCATAAATGAGTAGTTCAAGGATACATCAGTTTACAAGCTTCAATCAGCCTGTGTGCCTGTGTGCCAATATGGACGGCACACAGGCTGATTGAAGTTTGTAAACTGATGTATCCTTGAACTACTCATTTATGCTTCTGAACTGGGTGCTGGAACAATCATTTGAGCCCTTACATTAGGGTCTAGGCTGACTGCCGAGACACAACCCAGTCTGAGTATGCTTGTGTTCAGCATGACCCTGGCACAATGTTCTTGTGTACAGCATGACCCTGGCAGAGCGCCTTTGTTTTCACCATGACCCTGGCAGAGTATTCTTGTGTTCATGTCCCTGGTAGAGAGTTCTTGTGTTCAGCATGTCCCTATGAGAGTGTCCTTGAGTTCAGCTTGACCCTATCAGAGTGCTCATGTGTTCAGCATGTCCCTTTCAGAGTGTCCTTGTGTTCAGTATGTCCCTATCGGAGTGTTCTTGTATTCATGTATGTATGTCCTTGTTTCTGGCAAAGTGTCCTTGTATTCAGCATGTCCCGATCAGAGCGTCCTTGTATTCATGTATGTATGTCCTTATTCCCGGCAGGGTGTTCTTGTGTTATAGCATGGAGGACATGCCCCTGATAAGCCTCCAGTAACATGGACAATGAGGATCAATACGCAAAAAATGATTGGCTTAAACCAAAAATTGCTTTTTCTAAAGCCCATCTCCAGGCAAACCAAAACATGACCCTTGCAGTGGGACTACCCCCACACTGCAAGGGTTGAATGCTCATTTATGTCTAGGGACCCGGAGTAAAGCACTTCTAGTTACCTGATCTTCGCTCCCCAAGCGCCGATTTTCTTTGTATTATCTTGTATGACTTTACTTGCAATGAATATAAATTAGGATTATTTGTTGTCACACATTGTAGATCGCTGATTTAATTTCGCACCATTTTCTTTTAATTTCCGTCTCTCTATCAACATGCACAGTGATCTCCTCCCTACAACACAGCCAGACACGCCCCCTCCACTACTCAGCTCAGAGCTCCGCCGCATTTATGCTGATCAATGAGCTCCTCCACCTACAGCACCTGAAGAGTACGCATAATAAGTAGCTATGTGCACAGAACCCCGCCCAGCTGCAGAATGGGAGCTGCTGATTGGATGGCAGACAGAATACTGCAGTTGGTCTGTGCGGAGTGTTGCTGATCATTGTATGGAGATCGTTGGCCATCTGGGAGTTGTATGTCATTGCATCAGCCCCCCAAGTGGCAAAACACCAAGGCCCGGTCGCACATGTGACTGCTGCAACCCTTAAATGTGAAAATAAAAGAAAATCTTAAATTTTGGATTTTCACCAGAACAGGCATAGATGGGACACTTGTTCTGGTTTTCTCTTTGAAGGGATTATCTTTCACTCCCTGCTGTGTCTATCGGACAGGAAAATAAAGTGAGATCTCCATAATGAGGCACAGATGGCAAAAAAAGTTAGGCTCCCTTAGGCTCCATTCACACCTAGGTGTATTGTCCCAGCTGAGTCAATGTGACAAAACGCTCCATCCCAGGAAACCCATTTATTTCTATGACCCCCGTTCACACTTGTGATTTTGGTCGGAAGCAGAAATACACCTGCCACTCAAAATAGTACATGAGTTACTTTGGGGCATATTTCAGGACGTTTTGTCCCATGGATTCAATAAAAAATGCGCATTTGCACATTTTTGCATGCGTTTTGCCCATTCACATGGATGTGGCAAAATCGGCTCACAAAAATGTGTCACTTAATATACGCGCAAAAACCGCTGTAAAAAGATGCGTGTAAGATGCATGTAATAGTTGTCGCCTATGTGTGAATGGAACCTAACTGTATCCAAAACAAAAACAAAACATTGGCTTCAGTTCTACTTTAAAGAACCCCGGGGCAGAAATAATCTTATTTTTTACACTCTTAAGTTTAATCACTTAAGTTTAGCATAGTCCCACTGCAAGAGATAAGAAACTTTTTTTCTGCCCAGAGTTCTTCTTTTTGAGCTATTTACAGCTAAAACAAGAAAAACATGGCAGTGTAGCCTTAAGTATAGAAGAATTACTATATAATCTGCCACAAACAGGCATGTAATAAAACCTTAAGTGGCCAGAGGGAAGGGCCAAGGTCTAACAAAAGACTATAGAGAGGGACAAACATACAGTAGGGTAAGGCCTCATTCACACTGCTAAGAGCTGGCATGTACAGATCCGTGCGGGTCCGGGTGTCCGTGCTCGGATGCTGACAGGATCTATCCTGTCTGCGTACGAGTATAGACACCCACACGGACGTGCAGTTCGGTTGAGTGTACGGCGGCATACAGCCGCATACTCCCATAGAGAAGAATACAGACATTCCAACTCTTCCGGACGCTCTGGGAGTCTCCCGCTATTAGATAGCGGCTCCCAGCCGCCCGGGAGAGAAACACTTCCTCCCGGAAAGGTTTAATCTGCTCGATCGAGCAGATTAAACCTTTCCCTGCGATCGTTTTTTTTTTTTTTTTTCTTACATCGGGAGCTGCGGCCCGACCGTCAGTCAGAAAAGAGAAAAAAAGGCATGCAAATGCATAGCTAGATTCCTATTGGCTATTTCACTTTGCAATAGCCAATAGCAAACCAGCTATTGCACCCGCCCACTGCTGCTGTCAATCAGCAGAGGGGGACCTGAGTTTTTCTATCAGGTCCTCCCTGGTGATTGAAAGCAGCAGAGGGCGGATGCAATAGCTAGTTTGCTATTGGCTATTGCAAAGTGAAATAGCCAATAGGAATCCAGCTATGCATTCTTATGCCATTTTTTGTTTATTCTGGCAACTGCAACTGTCACAATACTAAAAAAAAAAAAAAGCCTGCAGATAGCACAGGAAGCAATAGCTTATTTACTATCTGCCATCATTTCAGGGGGGTGCTCTCTCCCAGCCCCCCCTAACCCCTCCTCCGCGGATGGGGGTGTGTGTTAGAGGGCACCTCCCTGAAATTAGAGGGACAACTCCCTGAAATTGCTTCTTTCAGGTTGGGATCCCGGAGAATAGGCTGCTGTCTACAATCACACGCAGCACCTGTCCTTCCCGGGAGTGGCACGTTATAGATGTGCACGCCGCACGGATCTGTATGGGCCGGCTCTTAGCAGTGTGAATGAGTCCTAAAACATAAGGCAAAACAGGGGGTAGTTAGGGTAGGAGGGAAGTGAGGGAAAGAAAAGACAAGAAGATAGAACAAAGAGAAGATAATAAGAGTAGAGGAAAAAGCCGAGGAGAAAGAAAGGAAATAGTTCAAAGAAAGAGAAAAAGAAAGTGTTCGAAGGTGCCTAATATAATTACAGAGACAAAAGAGATGTCTGAAAATCAGAGGGCTTACAATATGGAATCCTAGGCTGCCAGATCGCAAGGAATCAATTGTGTGTATCATTGGGAATGGCGGTAAGTTTTTCGTTAACCAGGTTTAGAATTAATGGGACATTTGACTGCATTGAAACTCAGTAATGGAGATTTCCAAGCCTGGGATGTGGTCATTTTTGTGGCAATAAATATGTGAGAAACCAAAATTTTCTCTAGGCAGGTCAAGGTAGGAATGGGCCGAAGTAAAAGTGTATCAGAGGGATCCTTTCAGAGACTAACATTAAGCATAGAACGAATGTGAACGGTGTAAACTCTGATCCATAATTTAGATATATGGGGGCGTGTCCACCATATCTGGATATCCGCTTAGATATCATCACAACCGCGAAAACATCTAAATGGATCAGAAGGAATACATTTTGCAAGGTGAGCTAGAATATAGTAGTATCTAAACAACACTTTATAGGAATTTTCCAGGACCCAGACATTCCTAGAAGAACATGCAGTGGCTGTCCAAAGATCCTGCCAATCATCAGGGGAAAGGGAACGACACAAATCCTCATGCCACCTAAGCAGATAAGTTGATTGTAAGCAAGAAGATACCAATCTAAAAGAACAGAGTAATGAGATAAGACCAGGAGCATGGGGATCATTACGGTAGGGCTGCAACTAATGATTATTTTCATAATCGATTAGTTGGCCGATTATATTTTTGATTAATCAATTAAGCGGATAAAAGAAATGAAATAAATCCCATCCTTAATTTAAAATAAAATACACAAATGCAGTCTTACAAACATAAAGTTTACTTCAGAATACAACTGCATGCACAATTTTTTTCAATCACGCTGCACTGGAGCACTCAGCTTTGTGGTACCGCGCGTTTCAGTGCGGGCGATCACACTGTGGTTCGGAGGCGTGTTTGGGATGCTATTGAAATGAATGGCACTGCAACACACCTCCCGCAGCAGAATTTGTCAAACTGAAACCGAAAACAACTTTTTTTCCCACCTTTTATCATTTGGAAAAAAAAACTGTATTGTAAGCACATGGTGCTTGAATAGCTTCAGTCAGGGAATGACAGTTGCCAGTGGTAAAATTCTGCAGATGGCAGCTGAATGTAAATACAGCAGGTAGTGGGCTGGTGCAGTAGCCAGCCTACTATAGGACATTTCAAATTGCAATAGCCAATAGCAGACTGGCTATTGCGCCCATTCACTGCTTGCTGTGCCCTCCTCCCAGCATTGAGGAGAGAGCTAGAGGATCCAAGCAACTAATCAATAATGAGAATAGTTGACAACTATTCTCATTATTGAATATTATCGATTAATTGATTAGTTGGTTGCAACCCTATGTTACGGCAATACCGTTCAAATGGAGTTATAAGAAGGGTAGAGGAATTGTCTTATAGCAAAGAGCGAAAAAAGTGTCACATTTGGAGATAACCAAAATGTTCGCGAAGGGGTATAAAATGAGAATCTCGTAGCTGTTGAAAGTTCTTTATACATGAGATTGTGAGAAACAAGTAAACATCTCTGAAACCAGGTCTAGACCACCACCGGAATAGAGCAGGCTTGGTAAAACCGGGCGAGAAACGAGGACAACCCACAATCCCAAGCAAAGGTAAGTGGGGGAAGATTACATTCCCAGAATATTTGATGCCATCCCACACCTCTAAAGAGTGGGACAGGATCAGGTTGAGGGTTTTCGGACACTCCGATGGGGGCAGCCATATAAGCGTGGCAATAGGAATTGAATGACAGTTGATTATGTCGAGTGAAGCCCATAAAGGGAGTTCCAGGGAGGAATGCAATAATGCTAAAGGACCGATAGCAGCGCCTGATAGTATATGTGGAGATTGAGGACCGCTAACACAACTTTGGGCTGTAAAAAACCTGTTGGCTCAAGATTGGTTTTGAGTAGAGAGTAATTTACATCGAAGGATACAAAGTACAACGCTAAATGCTCTATTTATATTTTTCATGCAATATTGTAACTTGCTATGAAGTGGCACCCAGCCTATTTTATCAGTCTATTTGTATGCAACTGAGAGCATTAGCTTTTTTATTTTTATACAAGGGAACGTTGAAGGACGTGTGAAGGACTGTGTTCCATCCCTGGCTATCCTGCAGCCCTTGTTCACATTCTATGTTGGCAACACCCGAGCCTTTACACATGTATTTCCAGGGTTCTGTCAGACCACCACCAATAGGTGGCGTGCCTTGCAGAACAGGACTCAATAAAGGCAGCTGGTATTCGCTGTCTATGGTGCGTACTCAGCAGCCATATTGGTAAAGGGCATGTCTAATAGAGAGCGTGTCTATTCTCCATTGACAGCCCCCAGTACTCTATATTTCTTTTACAGTGATAAAGATGGCCGCTGTAGACTCTGGAATCTCCGTGATCATGTGAGACGTAGCGTAGCGTACACGGATTGACCAATAGCAGCGTCCCTCTAGTGGATGATGGTCTGTGTTGTGATGACGTCAGAGCGGCGGTAACGGAGAAAGAGCTATAGTAGTATAGTAGTGTGTGACAGTGAGTGTGGTGAGCCGGTACTGTGCCTTCAGCTGCCCGCTTCTTTATTTATCCTTGGCTGGTCGTCCTATATGGGCGGCCTGTTTTGTAAGCAGCGCAGCCGCTCACGTCCTCAGCAAAGCACTCAGAGCCGGAGGAAGAAGCTGCATAGGGTGCACTGTCTGCTGCGGGGACCCTGTCTGCTCTGTTTTATAGTGCACGGTGAACACCCAACCAGCGAGGCCGCCTCACCCGACCAGCCAGCTGCCCAGGACTGTGGCCGCCTGCTGCTGCTGTGCCCCGGAGAGCTGAACACCTGGCAGGAGCGTCACCTGTGCGAAGGACTTCTCAAGGGCCCCGGGCTCCTGTGTACCGCCACTTCCCAGCACCCTGCAGGCGACATGGTGTGCAAGAGAAAGAACTGCGGGGAAAACCAGCAGAGTCCCACTCCCTGCAAACAGCCCCGCTGTGCCCCTAACAGGGAGCAGGCACACCCCCATGGTGAGGATGACCTGTCATCCTGCTCTGGAGGGGATACTGAACACCCTCATGGTGAGGACCTGTCATCCTGCTCTGGAGGGGATACTGAACACCCCCACGGCGAGGACCTGTCACCGCACCCCCACGGCGAGGACCTGTCACCGCACCCCCACGGCGAGGACCTGTCACCGCACCCCAGCGGCGATAACCTACCGCCGCACCCCCGCGGCGAGAGCCTGTACCTGCACCCCCACGGCGAGGACCTGACACCGCACCCCCACGAAGAGGACATGTCATCCTGCTCTGGAGGGGAGACTGCATGCCCCCAAACTGAAGACCTGTCAACACACGCTCAGACTGGGGACCTGTCGCCATGCCCTGGAGGGCAGACAACACACCCCCAGGCTAGGGAACTGTCATCAAGCTCCAGAGGGCAAACTCTACACCCCAATCCTGGGGACTTGTCATCATGCCCCAGTGAGAGAACAGAACACCCCATGGCTAGGGACATGGGGTGTCTTACTCACCCATGTGTAGACGTTCCGGCACCTTCTTGTTCTGCTCAGAAAGTGCATTGCCAAGTGAAATGGCAGCTTACCGGGAACCCAGCATTGGCCTGTACAGAACAGCGTACTCATTCTCTGCTTGGAAATATGTCACATCATTCTATAGAGGAGCAGCCTCCTCCTTCATCTGGAGACCTCACTGCTGCATGTGCGGAAGACCAGGAACCCCACTGTTCTGGGGTGAAGAGACTACAATGCCAAGGCCATATTACTGGGGATTCTGTGTTCTCCCGCACAGGGGAGTATGCACAACAGCTCAATAGGGATCCAGCGATCCTCTGCACACCGTTACAGCTTAAACCTGCTAATGTGGAGCATTTGCATCTCGGAGCAGAGGATCATGGGCAAACTTCTGAAAATTCTTGTTGCAGTAACCAGTTATCCAGCTTGTCCACAATGTGTCAGGATCACATAGCATCCTCACTGGCCACATTTTCTCATGTTGACTTGCCTTCTTCAGGTTGTAATCAGGCAGATATTTCTCAGTCTCCTAAGGTGGAGGGGGAGGTTTTGGTGCCTTGTGAGCCATTGAATATTAACCAGCTTCCTCCATCCCTGTTGCTGAAGGTGAGGAAACATGACCATTAAAGGCTAGAGTAATGTCATGTTTATATCCACCGTAGGATTATTATATTTTTTTTCCCCCCAGGTTTTCATTATTTGGTAAAGGGGTAGTATAGAATCTCATACTAGACCTACGGGAGTCTATACTATTCCTTTATATCCTTTAGACATATGGGGTTTTCTACTACTACTTAAATATAAAGATGCTAAGCTTCAGCAGAGAATAAATGTGTACACACACACACCATCAGTACCCCTCCGTTCGACAAAAGTTTATTCTTTAATTGGCTTTTGTTGAAGGAGCTGTTCAAAAATTCTCGGCTGAATACTGACTGCAGTCACTGTTTGGGTATTCTGACAGCGGCAGACCTGCAGATGTCAGCATACAATAGTCCAGCGGGGTGGATTCCCCCATTCCATGCTGTTTAGTGTGGATGGGGAAATTGAAACTTGGGCTAAATGAGAGAAATCAGAAAGTGTAGGCCAGCTTAACCATGACTGAAAGGGTTTACATAAAGTGAACCTGTCAACTATTTTTACGATTTAAACGTAAAAGCTTAATGCTAAGCACCACAAGATGACAGGTGTTAGATTTTGTTGATCCGAAACCCCCCCTCCCCCCTTTAACCTGGGTTGGTTTAGTTTCATTATGTTACAAGGGGTAAAGGGATAAAGCTAAACGAGGGCTGTCATATCACTGGCTGACAGGTGGACTTTAATGCTACACATGTAGGAATTGTTTGCATCAAAGTAGAACTATGGCTTCCCATTAAAAAAGAAAAGCGCAGTAGAACTTAATTACAGGTGCATCTGAACTTAGTTTTTTGTTAGTCCTCCTGCAAAGTTCTACAATAACCTGTTGATCCTGCCAGGGAAGTCCACCTAATGCAGCTTTTTGAGGTGGTGTGGCAATAATGCTGCACTGTTCCTGAATTCAGAGCAGAGCACTCTAAGCTTGCTTACACTGCCGTGGGATAATAAATGTTGCAGGGGACATGGCACTGTCACTGCTGATTCACAAGCCTATAACTTCAGGGGTGTGTAAATAAAAAAAAAACGACTTGCCCAAGGGCTAAAGCGGAGGCCGAATCTACTTGTCCCAATACAAAAAAATTGTTTTAATTAAAACTAGGGATGCACCAATACCAGTTTTTAGGTATCGAATACCGTTATTTTGCTTTTGGTAGTCACCGAGTATCTGTGCTTATGTTGGCCGGGAGCAGGCTTCCCGGGTAATCGGGAAGCCGGACAGGGGCTAATGAGATGCTACCCGGCTTCCTGATTGCCAGGGAAGCCAACTCTATGTTGTTTGGCCGGCTTGATTGTGAATGGCTGGGAAGCCGGTTTCCCGGCCAATCAGCATCAAGCCAGCTTTCCAGCCAATCAGGAAACCGGGTGGCGAGTAATGACCTGATTGGCCGTGAAGCTGGCTTCCCGGCCAATCAGGATACTGGGAGGTGAGTCATTAGTCGCTGCCCCGCTTCCTGATTGCACGGGAAGCTGGCTCCATGTTCCTCTACGGTATTGCCGGCCAGAGGAAATTTTCTGCTGACCGGAAGTCCGGTATTGGGTAAGGTATCGGAGCATTTGGGGGAGTACAAGTACTCGCCCAAGTACTCTGTATTGGTGCATCCCTAATCAAATCTGTATTTGACTGTGCTAAATAGCGCTTTTCATTGGTCAGCGTGGTCACATGACCACGCTGAAAAATGAGTGCTTGCAATTTGCGAGAGAAATTAAAAATGCATAGGGCAGGACTGCGCTGGACAGTACGGGGTACAGATAGTACACCTGTACTGGCGGAGGGTAAGGACTGTTCGCCGAAAGATAAGTATAGCCGGGGGGTGGGGGGTTTTGGGAGAGACGGGGGCCAAATTTGATCGGGTAATTCCATTTTCCCATATTACCTGTGAAAGTGAACTTTAATGCTCATTGTGCGTGTAAGAGAGTTTTGCTGCCTCGCTACCACAATAAGCCAGGCAGCAGAACTCTCTTACTGTGTGGAATGCTGCCACCTTTCCACACAGTGGAACGCACACACACAATGTCCTACGCGTGCGTTTATTTGCATGCAGATGGCGGGGGCATCGGGGTTGGTTTTAATTTCTTTTTATTTTATTTTTACTTTGTCACTTTCTATTTTTTAAAATTTGTATACATTTTATAATTTTTTACTTTTTTAAAACCTTTTTACATTTTTATTATTTTTTACTGTGGAAAGCCCGTTCATTGCACCCTGGATTCCCAGATCATGGGTGCAATGCTCTGCAGGCCTCATTCCTTAATACCACTAGATATAATTTTTATTGCTGTCCTATTTTCCTGTAGAGATAGGTTGCTTGTAGAGGTAATAACTGCATTTTAACCTGATTTTCACTTTGTAAAAACATTTTGATCATTTTATACAATGTAAACTCGGATATGATGTTTTTTCTCTTGACAGATTTTCTCTCTCTTGTCACTGAATGAGCGTTGTCTTTCAGCATCTCTTGTATGTAAATACTGGCGGGACCTTTGCTTAGACTTTCAGTTTTGGAAGCAGTTGGATCTCAGCAGTCGTCAGCAGGTACTTTATGATTAGTTTTTTTTAAAATATATAACTTTATTAAGTTCATTGTTTTACATTTTTAATTAGGGATGCACCGATGTATCGGCTGCCGAAACATATCGGCTGAAATTGGCACTTTTGGCAAATTGCCGAAAGTGCCATTTTATGGCCAAAATAGCGGTGCATCCATTATTTTTCTCCTCTGCGCTGCTCTGTGTACCAGCGGGGAGGAGAGAAACTGTCACAGGAGGCCAAGCTGTGCCGGAGGAGAGAGATGTGAGCGGCCGGCGTCTCCCTCGCCGCTCAGCCTCCTGTCACAGATCGGAAGAGCGGTGTGGGCAGAGACAGCCAAAGCTGTCACAGGAGGCTAAACTCTCCTCCCTGCACCGCTCACTCAGCCTCCTGTAACAGGGTGTCAGTAAGGAGAGCGGGCACAAATACTCAGCGATCTGTGATCACTGAGTGTTTGTAAATAATTGAGACAAAGTATGTTTACTGTGTCCTCAATTATGAATGAATGAGAAGTGATCTACATCCCCTCCTGTTCATTCATGATTGTGGACATGGTAAACATACTATCTCTACTTGTTATAAATGAACAGGAACACTCATAGAGGATTCCTGTTAATTTATAACTGGGGCTGCAGAAAAAGAGATTGAGGACTCTGTCCTCAATCTCTTCTATATTAAAAGGCAAATAACAGTGGTCTAGACCTCCAATATTCCCCTGACGCCCCTGTAACTAAAGTAAAAAATAAAAATATTTAATCATAATGAATAAATATAAAACTGAAATATTTAAAAATGTAAAAGTAAATTAAAATAATTTATTAAAAAAATAAATTGAAAAAGTTAGAATAAAAAAACATTTTCGGTTTCGGCCTGACCATTTTTTTCTCATTTCGGTTTCGTTTCAGTTTTGAAATTTTCATTTCGGTGCTCCTCTAGTTTTAATATCTACTGTGTAGTTTTGTTTTTAAATTTGTACCTATAATCTATATATGTCAATACTATGTCATAAGTATATGTCAGTACTTTGCAAGTATGTATCAACTAATGAAAGTGTATCAAATCCCTACATACCTTCTGTAATCGTTGCGATCTGGCAAGTTAATAATCAGTCAACTCACCCGAATTGTTCAATCTAGTGTTATTCTTTATAGAGCACAATCTGTGTGCTCGTCCCAACTGCAAGAGCATAGATTTCCTCCAAAATGATCAGCACATCCAAACCAAAGGTGAATGCACATCCAGTAAAAACATTTTAACTATGGAAGATGAAGGAGAAGTATGAGGTGAATAAAGCATAATCTCCTCGCTGCTTAGAGCCAGCATGGGACACTGCAGCTGTCCCACGCTGGCTGGGAGACTGAGAGCTGAGCGATCATTGGACCGCTGATTGGTCAGCTCTTGGTCTCTGTTCCTAGTGAAGGGCAGTGACTGACTGCAAGGATTCCCTCATCCCTTTTATGCTCCTTCAGGGCTGGATGGAGATTGGGGAGGGGGTGTGCATGGCTGGCAGAGTTGCAGAGCCAGTTGTCAATTAGGGAGCCAAGGTGGATCCCAACAATATTGTCGGGATCCTTCTTGACCGTGTGGCAGCGCATCTCTGTGCTGTCAACTGATAGTGGGCGATAGCCATTGGCTGACTTAGGGTGCTGATGTGCTGATGGTTTTAGAGAAGCTGGTCATGGATCCTCATAAGCAGTGGGGCCAGTGGGCTGGAGGGGGCATTGATTCCATGAATTACTTTGTTATTCGGGTATAGGTCTGCTTTTAAATAAACATGTCACAAACCTGGGTAAGTTAAACCTGACTTGGCATATAATGATCTAATACAGAAGTCAGGGTCACCTTTGATGAAACCTGCATGTGGGAAGGATGGTAGATCCTGAGAGAAAAGCAGCTAAAGCTGTATGTACAATTTACTTTTCTTGTAAATATTCAGCTTCCTGCCCCTTCTAATATCCACATTTCTATAGATTTAATGATAATATTCAGGTATCTCTGTTGGTTGCCCAGCCCACCTCTCTACTTAAAGTGGACCTGAATGCAAAAAGTGATCATCTGCCATCTTTTAGGGGATATTTAACATTTATTTTGCGAAAAACAGGGCCCTGAAAATATACCTCTTCTAAATTCCTCCTCCAAAATAGCAGTTCACTTCCTGATATGTGGACTGTGTCTAGGAATTCCTGTTCTGTCACTTTTATGTCTGTTGTTTGAGATCATAAAAGACACTGCTACCTCTGACTGCTGGTTTCAGGTGATCTGAGTGAGATGGTGATGTCACTTCTGTGCTCCTTAATGTTCTTCTGATGACTTGCCGAGAGCTAAACTCTGAGATAAGCAAATATTGATTAAATACAAGAGACTTGTAGTCTTCATTCAATCTTGGTGAGCTACTTTACTTTTACTAGGTAATAGTTGAGTTTGCAAAGGCATTCGGTACACCCAAAATAAATTTTTATCCTATGTGGCTATTGAGGAATGTATTTAAAGTGACATTAAAGTCTAAAAATGTTTCCCCTCCCCCCAATGTTAATGTTAGCACTTACCTTAAAGGATGTCTCTTAATCCGATCTTCTTCTTTCCTGATGTTTTCATCTGTCCCTCCAGCGGTGCGGCGGCTCTCCAATCCAGCGCTGACTCCTCTCTGCTTGCAGGCACTTCCGATCCAGCGGTGTCTGCATGCGGGTGCACGCGTCCATAGACTTACCTTGCGTCTCTGCTCGTCTCCCGGTGGCCGAGAATCCGAACTGCGCATGCGCCTGCCCCAAGATGCTTTGCGGCCGATCGGTCAGTTTGAGATTCTCGGGCGGGAACGCGCAGCGATAACACAGTAAGTGTACACCGCGGTTAAAGCGTTTAAAAAAAAAAAAAATAATTTTGCCTATATCTACTACTTGCCAGCAGAGCAGTAGATATAGGCAAAACAAATGGAGGGTTTAGAACCCCTTTGTTTTTTTGTTCAGCTTGGGGAAAGCTAAGGGAATTTTCTTTGTCTGGCTGCATGCTCCACAATAGGTCAAATCTGGAGCAGATTTGCATTGCAACCATTTTTAAATCCCAACTAAGCGAACTGAAGAGAGAGGCTGGTTGCCATGGACAACTCCTCCACTTTATGTCTGCTCCATTTTTGATGAATTAAAACACCTGATTTTTATATGGGCAATAGGTCAACACACACACTTTTATGGTAGATATAAAAGTTGTTGGATTATTGACAAGACCAATATAGAGACAACTTGGGATCTTTTGGAGGATTAAATTGTATCTAAACCCCAAAACAAACATCTAGTATATTACATTGTAGCAGTCCTTTATGAGGTGGTTGCATTTCTTTTTAATTTTGAGGCTTGTTTTCCTATAGTTTCACCTGGTAGTAACACACTTCCTGTTCAACTGCATGGGCGATGGAGAGAATAGAAGTTTATAAAAAGATTTCATTGTTTTTGCTTCCAGCTCAGCCCCAGGGAAGTGACAAGGACATGGCATTTCTGGCAGAATTGGTGGCTGTTTTCTGTACTTTGTGAAAATGTTCTTGGCTTAAAAATGCAAACAAATGCATTCACCACATCTAAGGGCTGGCAAACTACAATATTTGACATTTTTGTTGGGTTAGGTTCATCTAAGAAGAGACTATTACAGCTAAATTGAACATATACATGTGACTATTAGGTAAGGCGTAGAGGATTTTATTGAAGCATTAGTTAGTATATTAAAATATCTAAGATAATTACATCTATACTTGTAAGGCTGGGTTCACACCTAGGCGTATTGAATATGCGCGTTTGTCGCGCGTTTTTACCGCGATCCGCGGTAAAAAAAAAACGCGCGACAAACGCCCGTTTCCGAGGGCTACTTGGCTGTATCCCAATGGAAACGCGAGAACCAGTACATGTACTTCTTTGGGCGTAGGCCGTTTTGTATCGCGTTCGGACGTGCGGAAATACGGCAAGGTGTGAACCAGACCCATTGAATACAATGGGATTTAGATGTTTGAGCGTTTTGTAGAGCGTTCGTCGAGCGTTGAACGTGCTACAAAACGTTCAGGTGTGAACCAGGCCTAAGGTAGGAACAGGTTAATCAATTCACTAGGTGGCTGATATCCCACCAGCTATATTGCTTTACTAAGGACTAGGGTTGCACAGATACCAAATACAGTACTCGGTACGAGTACATGTACAGATACTTTTGAGCTCCAAGACTACACTAGAGAAAAATTCAAAACTTAGGAGGCAGCTGTCATTTGTAAGGAGCACACGGAGCTCCTGGGATTTGTACATTTCTGTTTTAATGTACGATTTTGTTTTTATAAATAAAGGGATGCACAGATACCAGTTTTGCGAGTATGAGTACTGGTACTTGCCGAGTACTTACAAGTACGAGTACTGATACATTTTTGTTTATTGTCATGTGACAGTATTTCTAAAACAATACAGACTAATGATTTCAGGACAGTGGTAGAGCCCTAGAGCCAGGCCCCAGCTGCAACCACTGAAACCCTGGTAGTTCCCATGAAAATGCCGAGTATCTGCACTGGTACTCGAAAAGTATCTGTGCATCCCTACTAAGGACTTTGTCTTCAAGTGACATTGTCAATCTTTAGCCCCGGGTTCAGGCAACAGCTTGACAGCCTCCTAGCAGGTCTACAGCAATACGCTAAGCCTACACTACAGATACTTTTCAACACAGGGCACTTCTTCATCCTTGAGCGGTTGCACTTAGATACAAAGTGAAGATTTGGATTATTACAAATTCTATTCTAGTTTACTAATTCTATTCTCTTTAAAGGAGAACAATGAGGTGAGTGACTTCCACTCATCCCCATGGTTATAGCCGACCTGTGACAAAGAAGCTGAGCAAACACATATCGTCACCGCTCCCTGCAGGGATTCCCCCCTAACCCTCTCCAATCCTCCAGCGCTGAGTGGAGGAATGGACAGGGAGCGGGCACAGCTAGCCCTGCCTCTAGATAGGCAGAGCTAGCTGTCACTCACACAGCTGGGTGGATATTGTCGGGATCCGTCTCGGCTGCGGCGCTCTCAGTATATCATGGGGCAATAGCCCGCGATATACTGAGCTTTGGGTCCCGGGAGGAGGTTAGTATATGTCTTCCCGTGACCCTAAAGAGAACTATGGGGGAAAACACTTGTAAGGCTTAACTCTGGTCAGTTTATTAAGGTGTCCATCCTTCAATCGTCCATTTAGCACAGATTTAGTGCTCATTTAGTCTGGGGGCAAGGGGTGGGGTGGTCAAATGGAGAGCAATTCTTCTCCCCTGCTTTTTTCCTCCACTGATTCCTAGAATGGGACGGGACCCATGAAGCCTCTCCACTTCTTCGGTTGTGAAGCTGTTTCCTTCTGGATGTCACCATGTGCAATATAGGACCAGAAGGCCTGCGTTGTACGTGAGGATGTTGAGGGTCTGTCCACATTTCCGAGGCTGGAGCAGTTTCAGGAAACAGAGACTACTGTTGAGGAAGGTTAGTATTTCTTGCTTATATCCCGATAGAACAAAAGAGCCTCAGACCCATACTACATGGGGAGGGGGTGAGCAGGCACCCAGAAGTAACTTGTATAAGCTGACCAGAGTTCAGCTTTCATCTTTGATACTTTTCTTTAATCTTTTCACAGAGGCAAGTGAACTAATTATGCAATTATAGCAAACACAGTCCCTCCCATTAGGCTCTCATTTTCTCATTCTGCATACTTTCAGCAAGTAGTAAACTTGGTCCTGAGGGATTGGGCCAGTTGATCTGGAGGAATTTTCGTTAATGAAAAAAATCCTGTGAGTGTTTGGGTATCAGT
>NW_017308444.1:145825-157472 GCF_000935625.1 Nanorana parkeri | reverse complement strand
ATGTGTATGTAGTCATTTCAATTGCACAGCATTCCCCACATGTCCAGTCCATCAGGTCCAATGACAAATAATATCCTTATTGCCCTCCTTAGTAGGGCAGAGATAGGAACCACGACAAAGCCAACTTGCTGCTGCTGTCCCTGCTGTCTTGCTGCTGTTAGTGCAAGCATATGATATTTTATAACTGAAAAGTATGCCTTGTACCGTGACGTTACTTTGTCATGTTACTGCCCAGGGGAAGTGCTGTGGTCTGGCTTAATCATTTGTCAATATGTGATTATTTCAAATTAGTATCTACATCATTGTCTGCTGGCTGGAATTACTCATCTGTTTGGATCTCAATTAGGATACTTAGGATTCTCAGCAGTCGCTTTGTGTTTATGCAGTTAATTGCTGCTTGTAAACTATGATGAAGAATTACTTTTCTACAAGCAAGCTTTTTTCCCCCAACTGCTATAAAAACCTAAAAATGAATTGCTTCAGACAGACTTTCTTTTCCATAGAAAATAAGGAAATGTAGTTTATGATGTTTTTGTAGCTTTATATTTATATTGGAAAGAAATGCTGAACCCTGAAAACTGTAAAGGAGATCAATTGAAAGGGAAAATAATATGATACTGTCACTGTTGTGCCGCCTGGATTATAGGTTCCTTTGACTAGTCTATAAATACAAGTTGAGCCCCAGACTATTTTCTGTAATATATGGTACATGATTAAGCCTTTCTTCAGATCTCAGAAAACAAATGTAAGAAGAGTTGCATGAGACTATACTAGATGTGCTTTGATATTTAATGTGAAGTGTAATCATTTCCCATTTAAATGCTGGAATGCATAGTTCATGTGTGAGGGGACTTATGTATAAAACTTAAAGTGACACTCAACTCTGGAGTTAAATCTTACAAATGCAAATAAGATACGATTTTGTTAATAGTTGAGGTACTTGAATGTGTTTTTAATATTCAAAATAGAACTACGAGTTAAGTGTTTTTTTCCCCATAGTGCTCTTTAGGGTCACGGGAGGATATATACTAACCTCCTCCCGGGACCAAAAGCTCAGTATATAGCTATTGCCCGCAATATGCTGAGAGTGCCGCAGCTGGGCCGGATCCCGACAATACTGTCTGGATCCACCCAGCTGCCTGATTGACAGCTGGCTCTGCCTATCTAGAGGCGGAGCCAGCTGTGCCCGGCCCCTCCCCCGTTCCTCCACTCCAAAGGATCGGATAGGGGAATCCCTGTGGGAAGCGATGACTGACAGTAACCTCTAACTGCAGGGAGATGATCGGGAAGTGACCAGATTGGTGCATGTTTCTGCTCACTTCCCGATCAATAGAGCCGACCTTTGACAGCTTCTTTGTCACAGGTCGGCTCTAACTATGAGAATGAGTGGAAATCACTCACTTCATAGTTCTCCTTTTTAATTTAAAAATCAAGCTGGAGATACCTAGAGATGGTTATAAAGGGATCTAATAATGTCTTTTAGACCCATGTCAGAAACTAGAGGCGTGTGAAAATCTTGATTTGTGGTTTGCAATTCATTATTTAATCCTATCTCAATTAGGATACTTAGGATTCTCAGCAGTCGCTTTGTGTTTATGCAGTTAATTGCTGCTTGTAAACTATGATGAAGAATTACTTTTCTACAAGCAAGCTTTTTTCCCCCAACTGCTATAAAAACCTAAAAATGAATTGCTTCAGACAGACTTTCTTTTCCATAGAAAATAAGGAAATGTAGTTTATGATGTTTTTGTAGCTTTATATTTATATTGGAAAGAAATGCTGAACCCTGAAAACTGTAAAGGAGATCAATTGAAAGGGAAAATAATATGATACTGTCACTGTTGTGCCGCCTGGATTATAGGTTCCTTTGACTAGTCTATAAATACAAGTTGAGCCCCAGACTATTTTCTGTAATATATGGTACATGATTAAGCCTTTCTTCAGATCTCAGAAAACAAATGTAAGAAGAGTTGCATGAGACTATACTAGATGTGCTTTGATATTTAATGTGAAGTGTAATCATTTCCCATTTAAATGCTGGAATGCATAGTTCATGTGTGAGGGGACTTATGTATAAAACTTAAAGTGACACTCAACTCTGGAGTTAAATCTTACAAATGCAAATAAGATACGATTTTGTTAATAGTTGAGGTACTTGAATGTGTTTTTAATATTCAAAATAGAACTACGAGTTAAGTGTTTTTTTCCCCATAGTGCTCTTTAGGGTCACGGGAGGATATATACTAACCTCCTCCCGGGACCAAAAGCTCAGTATATAGCTATTGCCCGCAATATGCTGAGAGTGCCGCAGCTGGGCCGGATCCCGACAATACTGTCTGGATCCACCCAGCTGCCTGATTGACAGCTGGCTCTGCCTATCTAGAGGCGGAGCCAGCTGTGCCCGGCCCCTCCCCCGTTCCTCCACTCCAAAGGATCGGATAGGGGAATCCCTGTGGGAAGCGATGACTGACAGTAACCTCTAACTGCAGGGAGATGATCGGGAAGTGACCAGATTGGTGCATGTTTCTGCTCACTTCCCGATCAATAGAGCCGACCTTTGACAGCTTCTTTGTCACAGGTCGGCTCTAACTATGAGAATGAGTGGAAATCACTCACTTCATAGTTCTCCTTTTTAATTTAAAAATCAAGCTGGAGATACCTAGAGATGGTTATAAAGGGATCTAATAATGTCTTTTAGACCCATGTCAGAAACTAGAGGCGTGTGAAAATCTTGATTTGTGGTTTGCAATTCATTATTTAATCCTAAAGAAACCTACAAGCTGTAGTAGAGGCAACCAGCACAGAAACCCACCTTGTACCTGAAAATATGTTAAAAATATCTAAAGACTGTGCGCACCGCATACTGAACTGCAATGTATTGTCGTCTGTTGTTTTTGTGCTGAAAATAATAAAAACATTTATATTGAAAAATATCTAAAGACTGTTAACGTGACCTTAAAGTCACAATTCTCTTCCTCCCCCGCCTTGCTGCTTTAACCACCTGCCGACCGTACATAAATGGCCGGACAGGAGTCTTCTAGATGCAGGTTAGCGTCTTAAAATGTCCTTTGTGCCTGCTTGTGTGCACCTTCTGGAGCGCACAAGCTGGAAACAGTGAAAATTTCAAACAGCCAGCGATGACCGTTTACATACAAGCCGTCCGGCTTCTGTAGAGCTGCCCGGAAAAAAAAATAGACGTGGATACACACACGCACGGACACAGAAACACACACACTAAAGTCCCCCACATACACACGCAACACATGTTACATATCACAAACATCAGAGTGTGACAAATAATTTTAGGTCCATCAATCACTGTTAACACTAAATTGATGAGCGATCAAAACTTTTAAAGCGTCGCCTATGGACAATTTTGGGTGTGGTCATCTTTTGCGATTTTGTGGGCGTGCACAATTTTAAGGCTTGACGTGTTTGGTGTCTGTCTAACCGAATTGACCCCTTCTTATTTTAACAAAACATTGGGTAATAAATGTTTCATAACATAATAAAGGAAAAACATCTTTTTTTTTGGTAAGTTTTTTCCGTTGTATAGTAAAAAATAAAACCCCCAGTGGTGATTAAATATCACGAAAAGAAAGCTCTATTTGTCCCCAAAATATAATCTAAAATTCATTTCAGTATAGCATTGCATGACGGGATAAATGTCAGTACCGCAGCGCTGAATGCTGAAAAATGGCCTGGGCAGGAAGGGGGTTTAACACCGCGGTCATCAAGTGGTTAAGGACTTCCCTTAAATGATGCCTCTTGATCCGATCATCTTCCTTCCTCTTGTATTCAGCAATCCCTCCAGCACTGGTGTTGGTCTCTGATCCAGTGCTGACTGCTGTGTCTTCTGTGTCCCACGTATCTGTCCGATATGCACGCTCCGGGCTGCCTGCATCTTTCCTCTTCTCCTGGCTGAAGCTCTCTACTGCGCATGCGCCCGCCCCTTCATCCTGCTTGGCCTCTCGAGAAGCTCCTGATCGTCACGTTGGAGCGAGCAGTAGACATGTGCAAAAAAACCCAGAGTGTTTAATTATACTTTTAGTGCATTGCAGTGTGTCATTGAAAAATGCTTGTTTATACCATTTATTTGTTACCCACAACCGTCATAACAATAAGGGCAGTCTATCAATAGACGGGGTTCGGCCCAGATATAGAAGTTCATCCGTTTAGAAAAAAGATAGCGGACAGTGTTGTGTTCTTGACACAACTTGGTTAGAAATATTAACCAAGTTGTGTTATAGTAGAATCATAGTGGTATTTATCATGCCTTATAACCAGAAGCTTATACCAAAACTCACTCATTCTATTACTACTTTGTTAGTTTGGTAGATGAGTCTGATAACTATAAACGTGCAAAGGGAATTAATTCCTGGGTCTCTACTTCAGTGTTGGTAAAGCTGACCTTCACCCATTGTAATAACTGTTTATCTTACGATTCCTCCCTCGTCCTGTTACAGACTTTTTAAAAATGTAAATATTTTAGTTTAAAAAAAAAAAATGATGATACACTCTTTCTTCTTCCGTTTTTTTTCTGGTTACTTGCAAGAATCACGCAGGGATGCCCTGATGCTTCCTGGGATCACCATGTCACATCCCAGGAGGCAGTGTTTACTCAGGAAGATCACTGCCAACAAGTGGTTCAATCTCTCAGTGGCAAAGATATTTAATTGGCCCTAGACCTATTTTTTGGGTGAGGACTTTTGGTTAGGGTTTAAATGTCATTTATTTTCCACCTACCTTACATAGATAATTAAAGATAACAGTGTTAGGAATCTCCTAATTTGATAATAATGTGATGCTTTAAACTGGCATTGAAGATCTGGTGGTGGTGATTCAGATTGTGATCTGAGTTGGTAATCCATATGATAGTTGGTTAACGTTTATGTTGTGTTTTTTTTTGTTTTTGTATTTGTTTTTTTTTTCATTTCTTTATGTTGCTTGTCATTTTTTTTTTCAGGTCAGGGATAGTTTATTAGAAAAGATTGCCTCCAGATGCTGGAACATAACAGAAATCAACATTTCAGACTGTTTGAATGTGACAGATGCTGGTATCTCTAAACTGGCGATGAATTGCTCAGGTCTGATCAAATACACTGCCTACCGCTGTAAACAGCTGTCTGACCCGTCGCTCATCTCTCTGGCTACACATTGCCCTTCCCTGCAGAAGGTGCATGTTGGGAATCAGGACCGACTCACAGACAATGCACTTAAACAGGTATGATCACTAATATTTGATGCCTGCAATGTAAAGCATTTACAGTAACCGTATGGTTGATATACAATTTCTACACCACTTTTCCTACACTTTTGGGGAACAGGGAGTTAAAGTCTTTCATTTGGTTGTTATGCCAATACATAGACTATTCATTTTTAGGTTGTCTGGCAGAGGCAATACATTAGAATAGGTAAACAGCTGCTTGCTGTTTTTATGGTTAACTTTACATTAGTTTTCCCATCCCTGCGCTAAACAAGCATATCCTTTCGCCTCCTGTTCTAGCATATCATTAGATCATCATAGACATCCAAATATAAGTAGCTTTGCATTATTTTACAAGAGATTTTGATTAGAAGTTAGTGCTAGTTTGTTTTCATGTACAAATGTTTTGTAAGAACCACAGACAACCTGTATAGATGATTTTAGAGCTAAATACTGTTTGTCACAAACCGATTCACCGGTAGCTTTCTATTTATTTGTGGACAAGGATAGACAGTCATCACATAGAAGAGTACAGAACATCCGAATGCTGCACAACACATTTATAGTTAGTAGATATGTGCCATGAAAACAAGGGTTCACTTTAGGAAACTCTGCGATCTTTAACTTTCTGTACTCCACAATAAGGTTGGGCCTTGCCCCTTGGAACAGAGGTTTGAACCATACTCAATTGATGAATACTGTAGGCGTGTGGTGGCGGTAATAGTATAACTATGGGCAAAATAAAACATTAACAGGTCTAATCACAAAAGGGTGAAGAGTTTGGAGAAGGCAGGAGAGGTGAACAATCTAGGGCAACATAGCTGAACTGGAAATCAGCTACTGTATGTTGTCCTAGATTGTTCACCTCTCCTGCCTTCTTCACCCTTTAGTGAATAACCCTGTGTATGATGCATTCTGTCTGTAGAATTACCGCGGTGTCTTTTGTAGTTCCCCTGTAACCCAGTTATTTACACCTGTGGATCCCGCCAGTAGATGTATTCTTTTTTTTTTTTCACTTCCTGTAATAGGGTTTCAAGTCCTTGTACTGCAGGGAAACCACACCTTAGTGGACACGGTACTTTTTAGATAAACTTGTAGTTTTAAATAGGCTTCAACTCATTTGTCTCTTAAAGTCTTCCTCCAGGTAATACTTTTTAAACAGTTACAGCACCAATTATTTATTTTTATGTTTTGGATAACTATAAGAATGCAAACTGACCATTATGAGCTCCCCCTGACAGTGTTAGAGGATTTGTTCCATCTCTAACTACCAATTTTCATGGACGTCTTGACCTGTTAAAGGAGATGAAGAAATAATTAATCAATTGGATAGATCATCAGGTAACAACACTGTTACCGGGGTACTCACAGATAAAAACAAAAACTGCTTAATGTTAGCTGACCTGATGGTACATTGTACCTGTTAGAATCGCCCTGTGTATACTGAGTTACTCCCCACTCTGATGCAGACAATTGGGAACTTTTTATCATATTTGACGACTGTGCCCTGTGGCTCAGCAATATCGCAGATAATTGTCCCGATGCTCGCAAAACTGATGGGCCATGGGATTCCTCTACAAGCTCCTCAATGTTGGATTGCCTGATCTCATCAAAGTTCAATTCAGATTAACGATTCATGTCCCCACGGTGGTGAAGCCAACTGTAGGTAAAGGAACATTTTCTTGGTAACAAAAACTAGTTCCAGAACTACTAAGCTCATGGCCCCACGAAAAAGTTGAGGCTAAATTGTCCAACAAAATGGAGAGCCACTTGGCCACCTGGTACTTTTCGGTTTACGCATTTCCTTCCTCCAAGTTTTGATGCCAATAGGCCAACTGATGGAGTTTACGCAACAGTCTGTCAGTTCTGCTGCTAATTGCGAGGCAATGGCATAACGTTGTCAGTATGCAACAGAACGTGTGGTTACTGGCAGAATCTCTAGTTAAGAAAAATGCTTAAGAAAATTGTATACATTAAGAGCTAATAAAAGATTTTAGTTTGGCCCTTCATACTTTAAAGAGAACCAGCCACAATAGTGTCTGTGCACATATCTAAATATTTAGTATAAAGTTATCATGAATGCCAGCTTAACCTAGGAAAGATTTGCATTTGTCCCTTTATTTAGCCTGATGTCTGAGGTTAGTGGGAGTAAGATGTGAGGGGGCACCAGAAATCTGACAGTTGCTGCCTTTCTAGCGAGGGTCAGCATAGAGATGGATTTATCAAGACCTGAGCAGACAAAATTTGGAACGGTTGTCCATGGCAACCACTTAACTTCTGTCTTTAATTTTCAAAGCTTAAATGAAGAAACTAAAGAGAGAAGCTGATTGGTTGCTATCGACAACTCCAGATTCTGTCTGCTCCAGTTTTGATAAATTCCCCCATCTTCTGAGTGTGCATATCAGTATTACATAACTGAGGCCAGTAGTTGAGAGGAATGTACTGTAAACTGTTACATGTTACTGAGTTCCATGTTTGACACTTATCTTTCAGTTCAGCCAAATCACAGTTCAATAACGGTCAGTCTTGAGGTTGCCTTTCAACTCATAAAGTCCTTAGACCAACTAAGTATAGGTAAACAAGGGGTAAATATAAATCTTTCATACGCAAGCCTGAAAAATGATAATAAAGACTATTATTCAGGCTGTTGCATAAAGCCAATCATGACTGGGTTTCTTTAGTTTCTGAGAATTGGCAGCATTTTTTCCCCTGCCTTAGTTTAATGCTAATAGGTACATTCATTAAGTGTCCATCACCATTATTACCTAGTTTTCTTGATAACCAGAATTTAAAATATACTCAATCTGAGGTTAGGAGACGTAAAGTTCAATTGTTCCTTAATGTCTCTCAAGTCTCTAATAGCCATGAGGATCCTCTGCAGAATGTTCTGTAGGTAATACCCTGATTCTGCCTAGCAGTGGTCTGTATATTTATAATTCATGATGTGCTTTTGATTTCTCAACCTTGTCTGCAGTTGGGCTCCAGATGCAAAGATTTGAGAGATATACATTTTGGACAGTGCTACAAAATCTCTGACGAAGGAATGGTCGTGATAGCTAAAGGATGTCCAAAGCTGCAAAAGATTTACATGCAAGAAAACAAATTAGTAAGTGCATTTTATATTCTTCATTTTGTAAGAATCTTTATTGAATATTGAACATTGGAATAACGAAGGACATTGGTAACCTGAAATGCACACTAGCCGGTTAGACTTTAACCCACATTAATCTTGAGTTCAACATTGAGTTAACTGGTTGATTGAAGTGTATCTAAACCCAAAAACAATAATGTAATATATTGCAGCTTACCAGTCCTTAGATGAGGTTGCTGCATTTCTTTTCTTTTTTTTGAAGCTTATTTCCCTTTTTTATTTTAATATTCTGCCGAGTAAATTTCTTGCCATTGGGTGGCCATGGTTGTCACCCAGGAGGGTCAGCAAACATGTCTGCCTTTTGTTCATTTCAGTAGTATGTGATGGGATTAGTCATTTACAGAAGAAAGATCCGATTCTTTTTTCTTCTGGTTCAGCTCACAGGAAGTGACAAGGACACTCATTTCTGGCAAAAACAACATGTTTCTCCTTGCTGGAGGTATTTTTGGCTTTAAAAAAAGAAAAACAAGTGCATTCACCACATCAATGGACAGTTAATCTGCAATATTTTACATTATTAATATTGGGTTTATTTATTCTTTATATCTACTATGTGATTGTTTACAGTGAGTGAGTCATGACACTCTTTTAGCATTTCTGTAAAACTTTCATATGCTAAATGTTCTTTTAGTCTGCAGAGTTTTTTGTTGTTGTTCCATTACGGTGCTGAAATATGTTTGAGAGGGGTTTGGCATTTATTGCCCTGCTTGTACTTAAAGAAGAATTCCACAATTCCAGAACACAGGGGTTTACAGCTTCTAATATCCCTTCCCTCCATGTCTTATTTGAATAGTCCTTGTCAATACCTATCCAGTACTCTTGACCTAGCTTGCTTTGCCTGTATCCACAGATTTCCAGTACGAGTAAGACCTTCTATTGCATCAGACTTGTATACTAGATTTGTCCACCCATAGACAGTCATGAGGAGAAGATTTCTGCCTGATGAGGGTTTCTGTTCATGTGTGTTGAGGGGGTGTGGGGTTTTCAGTGAGATTGCATAGCAGCCTCATCTGTCTATAAAAACAGACATATTAAAGGAGAACTATGGGGTCAGGTCTTTTCCCCATAGTTCTCCTATGGGGAAAGGGAGAGCACAAACTAGCTTTCTCCCGTGACCCAAAGCTCAGTATATTGTGAGCTACAGCTCGTGGTACACTAAGACGCCGCAGCCGGGACGGATCACCGGCAATACTGTCTGGATCCACCCAGCTGCGAGATTGTCAGCTGGCTCTGCCTATCCAGAGGCAGAGCCAGCTGTACCCTCCCCCGTCCGTTTCGCCAGTCAGCGCTGGAGGATCGGACAGGGGTGGGGGGAATCCCTGCAGGGAGCCGTGAGTGACAGTCACGCCTCTCTGCAGGGATAGATCGAGAAGTGAACCAGCGCCGGTATGTGTTCGCTCACTTCCCGATCTACTGAGACGACCTGTGACAGTTTCATTGTCACAGGTTAGCTCAGATTATGAGGCTGAGTGAAAATCACTAGCCTCATAATTCTCCTTTTTAATGTTCTTCATGTCTTTGGGTACCATAAAGTGAACCTGTACTTTGCCTGTAGCACTGTATTTACATTCTCCTTGTCCCCCACTTTCCTCATCTGTCACAAGAGCCTCAAGACACGCATGCAGCAGAGAATGTTGAGAATCACAATAACCTCACCCCTTGCTCCTGCTATTGCCCTGGTCTGAGGATTGGACGCTAAGGCATTGAGCATTGTATTGTGGGAAGCCAAGGGAGGGGAGGGGGTTGTCAACTGTCCCCCAATATCCACAAACTTTTACTCTACCTGCTCTTCATTGTAAGTATTTTTTCCTTCTTCCTAAATTCTGCATCTCCCAGGCTGTATTGATCACCTATCGCTCTAATATATCTGTTTCTATAAAGTCAGATTGTGTGTTGTAGCAGGTTCTAATATTTAGAATAGACGATATACAATGGAACAGGCTCTGCCGTTGCTTCTTGCTCTGTGTGGTTTTAGGCAGGATATCTGTCTTTGGTTTATGTTTAAATCTTTTGTGTGTGTGTAATACTTTAGCAGTAATTTTCCTTAAATGCACCTGTGACTATGTACTGATAATTGTGCTTTCCCTTTTCTTCTCTTGGGGGAAGATTTATATATTATCAGTAGCAGGAACGCCTCACTCCTATTTTGGCTGTTTGATGGTAATTTCTGTTCCAGAAACAACCATTATGAACCCCCCCCCCCCTTCCTATACAAACATTTTGAGCTATTTTATTGTTCCATTACCTTGAGGAAGCTATCAGGAGTTGTGTAGGGTTGGACATTTTGTCTGTTTCCTTATTAATTAGTTAGATGGGTAAGATAATTGTTCAGGTAAGGATAGATTTTAGAAGATTGCTGAAAGGGAACCACTAGTAAGTGTGCTTTGCTTTGTACTACTAGCTTTTGTATGACTTTCTTATGTTTGTCATGTATGCTGTCTTCAAAGAATTGGTGAAATCTTCCTTCCTTGCACTCTGGAGATAAGCTTGTCTGCTAATAGATTGCATATCAGAGGTATTCTCCCACACCAAGCAGTTGCCATCATTAGTTACAAAACCCAGACATTTCAAATCAAACATGAAAACAGATTATGAAAATGTAGTTGTGCTGAAATGGCAATGATTGTAAGGGGGGTGGTAAGAAAAATTATTTTCAAGTATTTATTGTTAATGCAATTAAACGTGCACACACGCCCGTCCGCCCTTTCTCCACATTGATGTTTTTCAAGATTGTACTTGTAGTCAGGTCTAATTCTGCAGCTGTGAATCCAAGTTACAGCTATTGGTAGGTTTCAATTTAATATGTTGTGCTTTATGAACCGCCGTCACTCACTACTGCTCAAATGATTTTCCTTAACTGTGTTGTGTCCACTTACTGCTTGAAACTCTTTTTTTTTTGGCAGTGTACTTTCTGTATTTTTTATTGGCAGAGAGTAGGCTTCCTAAAATCAAATCTAGAATCTGAAAACGTGTTTCTTAGTTGCGTCATATCACCTCATCTTGGTTATATAAGATTTAGATTCACATTCCAATAATTGTCGTGCAGAACATGTATCCTATAAATGTTAATGTAATAATTGCTATGTTATTATAATGTGCAGTGGTTTGGAAATTCTCTTTAGTTTGTCTGAATGAATGGTAAATGAGTTAAAAATAAGCTGTTATATATTTTAAAACTGGCAGGATGGTTTGCCTTCTAAAATTAATAATCAGAAACATTGCTTTTAAAGTCACTTTTTTCCTTAGTAACACTTGTGGAGTGTATGTATGTATGTGTGTGTGTATATATA
>NW_017308444.1:130448-145801 GCF_000935625.1 Nanorana parkeri | reverse complement strand
TACCAGGGTATTTGTATATCTAAATGTAATAATATGAAGTAATACTGCCAATGTTACTGTTAATGCTAAGTATGTTCTCTTCCACAAGAACATGCACAGAACATGTTTTCTATTTACTCCAATATTTATTTAGCACTATTATGTTATGGAAAACTTTGCAGAGTCATTGGATTCATTTTTATCAGTCTAATGTCCCTACAGTCATGCACTAAGGCACACATTTGGGGGAGCTAATTAACTAGGGATGCACCGATACTGGTTTTTCGGTATCGAGTACTGATATTTTTTTTCCCCCAGTATACCCTGATACAGGAAGTCTCATTAAGGAAGCCAGGCGTCGTGTAATGACTCGCCGCCCGGCTTCCTGATTAGCCAGGAAGCCGTCTCCATGCTCCCTCATCACCATGGAGCCAGCTTTCTGGCCAATCAGGAAGCTGGGGTACCCTTTTAACAGTACCTTTAAACCATACAACAGCACAGTGCTGCGTTCTACACCAAACCTTGCATTTACCTAGAACCTATCATATGCTGTCTGTGTTTCTTTTCTCTGACACTTGTTCCTGATGTTTTTGTCTGTGAAGATTTGTTTAACATCCACTAGGTGGCACCATAATATCAGTTTAGCAATCGTATGTGACATTTTATGAAGCGTCATCGCATAAAAGCATATATGTAAGCTTTCAGTAAATGCACATTTTTCTTTTATTATGTTTTTTCATAGCACATTCTTCAGGCTGTATGTTTTGTACCATTTGTACCATTTTAGTCACGAAGGGGTTAAACACTTAGGCTGGGTTCACACCTAGGTGTACGGAATATGCACGTTTGTCGTTTGCGGTAAAAGAAACGTGCAACAAACGCGCATTTCCGAGAGCTATCCGGCTGTATCCCAATGGCAAATACGCCCCAAAGAAGCTCCTGTACTTCTTTGGGTGTAGGGCGTTTTGCAGCGTGTTCCTACGTGCTGTAAAACGCCCAGGTGGGAACCATGCCCATAGGCAATCCTTGGTTTTCACATGTTGAGCGTTTTACAGAGCGTAGGAACGCGCTGTAAAACGCCCAGGTGTGAACCAGGCCTTAATCTTTATTTTTTCAATAATGAATACAGATCAAACAAATCAACATTGCCCAGCAACATATTTTTATAATTTCTTGCCCAAAGACTTATTGTCATAATGTTTCTAAGCAGCTGGCTCCATCTCTCTCTGCTTACCTGAACTTCTCTGCTTACGATCACAATGGACCGCATGGTCTCTAGCAGCAGTCCATCTATCAACTAGTAGGAGGGAGAAGGAAAGAGGAGAGGGAAGTAAGGAGGGAGAGGAATGGCTAGCCTTGCTATGCCTATGTGTTTGTGGAGACACACAAGCGGGCACACGCATAGCTTACTAGCACAAACAAGGGTGGCTCATTAAGACCCTGCAGGGGAAAGCAGCCAACCTAAAAAAGGATATCCGAGCCAATGCTCAGGGGAACAGCAGATTTGCAGGTAGCTAAAACTTTTAAACATCAAGGAGCAACATCCTTCTAAATAGAGGTGCACCAAAATGAAAATTTTAAACCGCAACTAAAAAAAAAAAATCTCAGGCTGAAACTGAAATGAAATGTTTTTTTCTTTCTAACCTTTTAAAAAAAAAAATGTAAAATATATTTTATTTTTTTTTATAAACTTTTTTTTAAAGTTTTTTTTATTAAATATTTTTTATTTACTGTTGGGGGACTTCGGTGAAATATTAGGGGTCTAAACAAATCCCAGATATTTCCCTTTTTTAAAATAGAAGAAAAACCTCTATACTGAGTGTTCATGTTCATAAATTGTGGAGATCGTATGAGTTACTATGTACACAATTATGAATGAACAGGAAGTGATGTAGAACAGTTCCTATTCATGCATAACTGGTACATAGTAACTCGTACTACCTCCAGCTATTTACAAGCAGTTAAGCTGGGTTCACACCTAGGCGTATCGAATATTTGCGTGTTTCGTGCTGCTCATTTTTACAGCGATTCGCGTTAAAAAAAACGCCCTACAAAATGCCCGGGTGTGAACCAGGCCTCAGTGATTACTGATCACTGACTGCTTGTACCGCTCTCCATCTTGATTCAATGTGGGAGGAGAGCTCGGCCTATTTTGACAGCTGACTTCTCCCCCTCACCACCGGCTTGGGCTCCATAGACAGTGCACGGCTGTCTCCACCCCCACAAAGCTCTCCATCCTGATCGGTCAGAGGAGGCTGAGGGGGCTGATGCTGGAGGAGAGGCCGGCCTCCTGTGACATCGTAGCTTACAGCGCTCTCCTCCACAGTACCTCTCGGCCTCCTCTGACAGTTTATCTCTTCCTCGCTGGACGCTTTGTTGTGTCAGGGGAGCAGCGCCCAGCGAGGAGGAGAGAAGCCAGGCATGCATCACAATTTCAGCCGAAAGATAGCACTTTCAGCATTTTGACAAAAGTGCCATTTTTGACCGATATGTTTAGGAGGCCAAAATTTCGGTGCATCCCTAATTGTAAGTGATTTAATCAGCTTACAAACACCTTAAATTATATGTCATTTTTTTTCTGATGGGGAATTTAAACATTTCTCCAAAAATTCCAACACGCAACAATAACCTAACAGCCTTTTATTATAGCTGGAAATTTGTAGCTGTATCTTAGCACCTATCTTAGTACATCTGTGCAATTGTGGGACTGTAAATGTCACCAGTCCTAATGACATGATCACTTACAGCAAAAATCATTTATTTACAACAATACTTTTGTGTTGCACTTTTGTATTTGGATAATCTAAAAAAAAAATAAATGTGATCTATAAAGTATTGGCTATACAGCAATTCTGAGTTCCTGTGAAGTATATCTGCAAGTCGTCTTGTTGCTGGTACTCTGAACGGTGGCTTGCTTTCTGAAGAGTTATTAACTATTGCAGGTTTTCCAGAATGCCAGACAATCTGATCACAAATATCACATCAATAACAAGTGCTTACTTGTTATGTCACGTTGCCAAGCATTGTAAGTGATGTCCTGATCTGTCACATAGCTTGAAAAAAATCGCTTCTAGTATGGATGACCTTTTGGTGTAAATGACTTCCAACATAGACTGACAATAGCCTGCCAGTTGCACAAAGCATCATAGCAAATGCATATAGAGTTTTACATAAGTCTTTCACACATTCAACCTAAAGTGTATGCAAGTTCTAACATTTGTAATATTCCGAGCAGTTCTGAGTAATAGCCAGCCGTGTTAGGGAAATAAAAGTCTTTTAGTCTATTTTCCCACTACAACACTCTTGTTGTCTTCAGCAAATAAAACGCATGCACAAAACCTCTCTTCAGTATAACAGAAGATCCAGCTCTCTCCGCCTGTTTACATACGTCCCTTCTCAGGATTAGCGTCCCATCCTGCTCTCAGAAGGTTCAAACACACACACCGACGTCCAGCAATGTCTCAGTAGCTGACACTCCACAGCTCCACACTCAGCCGTGTCCTGCTCCAAAAACACCTCACAGACACTGCAGGCTGACTTCCTGTGTTCTTTGTACACTACTAGCAGGTGGGTTAACCCTTACCAAGCCTGAATGCCTCTTGTCAGCGTTAACGGCTCTTTCCCACCCAATATCTCTCTGAGCCTCCAGATTCCAGGTCCCATTTCAGGACTACGAATCCTGGGAAGACTGCAAAGAAGTTTCCATTCTAGAATCCCTCACTGTGCATTGGTGAGAACGTCTGGCTTCTTGTTTGTTTTGTTTTTTTAACCCCTTAAAGGGACCACGACCTATACACATGTACTGTCCGTCCAGTACGCATTCCTGGCATCCTTTACACATATAACATATTTAATTTATTTACATCCTTTTGGCCTGATAACTATTATGTTGAAAACTTTTTGCTGTATCTGTTTAATGAATGCCCACAAATCCAATGAGCTTCTAACTTCCTCTGCACTCTTCCTGTGTTGTTTTGAAATCCCAAGCAGTGTTATTAGCCCTGCCCAGTTCACCGCTGTGTTACACAACAGTTCCCCCTTTATTATGGAAATGAAGAGAGACAGTCTAAACCAGGAGCAAGCAACCTAGGGTGAAAAATGTTACTCCTCTAGTACAGTACAGTTAACAATATTGCAAGTGGACATTTTCACCCTAGGGCAGGGAGTGTTACTGGCAGGATCACCAGGTAAAAGTAAAGAGGACAAATACCTGAAAAAGAAAAAGTACTGCAGCCACCACATCTAAGGGCTGGTAGGCTGTAATATAATTATGTTCCTGGGTTTAGATAGATTTTAAATTTTGGGTTACATGATTAAAGTGACACTAAACTGAGGAGTTAAACCTCAAAAATGCATTTAGGTACCATAACTATTAACACAAATGTATCTTATTTGTGTATCACTCAGCTGTAGATCCTCAAATCATCTCTAAATTGGTGCTGACACTGTCCTTCCTTCTAGAGCAGTGGTTCTCAACCTGTGGGTCGGGACCCCCTCGGGGGTCGATTTGACGATTTGCCAGGGGTTGCCTAGTGGCTCTTGGCCACCGGGAGAGAAACACTTTCTCCCGGAAAGGTCGGGACCTTTCTCTGCTCTGTTTTTTTTTTCTTTAAATCGGAGGCCGGCGTAAGTCAGAAAAAAAAAACCACCATAGGAATGCATAGCTAGATTCCTATTGGCTACTTCACTTTGCAAAAGCCAATAGCAAACTAGCTATTGCACCCGCCCTCTGATGCTGCCAATCAGCAGAGGGGGACCTGAAGTTCTCCATCAGGTCCCCTTCTAGTGATTGACAGCAGCAGAGGGCGGGTGCAATATGTATGTATTCAAGCAAAAAAATATGTAAAACACACCTCTAGCTATGCATTACATTTTCCCGGTCCGCAGCTGCAGAGATCGGGAAATCTCTCAGCGCCTGTGATTGGCACTGCGCTCTGTCAGCTTCCTGGCGAGCTGTGAACACGCCAGAGCCCATCCCTATCAGTGACAGTACTGCCGAGTATGTACTTCATATGTTATATAGCCACACACTTTAAATCAAATTCTTCTAGTTCCAGCTGCAGAGCCGGTCCTGTCTTTGCCTATAGCAGTGGTTCTCAACCTGTGGGTCTCTGTGCAAGGTGAAAGTCCTCCTCAGCTCTCTCCTAGCGCAGCAGTGTCAGTTCTCCTGCCCCGCCGCCAGATGTCGCTGCAGCAGCCGCGTCATCCCTAAATTTTACCTTTTGGGGGTCACCACAACTTGGCAAATGTTACCAAGGGGTCCCGGCCCTAGAAAGGTTGAGAATCACTGTTCTAGAGGGTGGGTACTTTTATTCCCCATGGTCCCTGTGTGTGTTGTAAAGTAGCTACCGCACCAAGCTCACTCCCATGATGGACTACAATCTCAATACAAGCGAATAAACTATACATGAGATTGTAGTCCATTACGGAAGCTACCAAAGTAGCCACCCTCCAGAAGGAAGGACAGTGTCAGCACCAATTCAGAGATGATTTGAGGATCTACAGCCAAGTGATGCACAATTAAGATACATTTTTGTGAACAGTTAAGGTACCTGAATGCATTTTTAGGTTTAACTCCTGAGTTTAGTGTCACTTTAACTTCTTACCAAAACATATTTCTATTTTAGACTAACGTGTCCTATATCTTGTGCTCCTATACAACACAAGCATATAGACCGGAATTGTGTTGGGCTGGCTTCACACTTGTGCACTTCCCTCTTTATCTGTTTTTCTTTTATTTAAGTGTGCTTCCTTGAATTAGGTGCTCAGCATCAAGGGAAGCATGTGGAGAGCCTGCCATTTTTACATGTGGCTTGGCCAAGAGCACATGACTTATTGCAAGGGGCGGGTCTTAGTACTCGTGCTTGCAGCTTGTGAAAATGCATGCATTGCATGTACTTGAGGCACATTGACAAATGAAAAAATTTTACTAAACTGTTTGCAGACCTATTGAAAACAATAGGATGCCAAGTAACAGGTTTTGATGTGTTATAATTTGCATGTTATAAAAAAAAAGGTGTGTACAGGGTCTTAAGGAGAATTCCATCTATAAATTTACTAGCATCTAATGAGACTTGTGCCACAATTATTGCACTAGTGCTAGTGAACAAACTGAATGAATCTGTCTTCAGCCTTCAGTGTATGTGTGACAGATGCACTTTATAGTCTGATATATTGCATTCAACTGATACAGGATACAAGGAATAAGAGGTTATTATAGAACAAATGGCTATCCAGTATATTGAGCTGAATCTAAGCTCATTATAGTGCTAGTTACGCAGAGGGCTTCACTGCTTCATTAACAAGGAATATGCTGAGTTGTAAGAGATAAATGAGAATGACTGGTGGCATTTGGAAGGAGGACCGCAGGTTTAAGCTTCTGCCTTTATGCATATTTCAGTGGACATTAGGAGCTAAATTACCTCTCTGACCATAAACTATGTTTAGGTTTTGGATTATAAAGAGAAATGAAAAAAATAAATCTTTAGAAATATCAGATTGTAGTTTTTTTTTGTTATGTTTTCTCATAGGTTTTGCTTATTTTTCTGTTCTTGCATGCAGTCTTACCAACTACCTGGTATCTAACTTGTGAATGGGTAATTTAATCATCTGCTGCATACTAGGATATAAGTGTAAAACTTAGTATTTCGTCCACTTGTAAGCTGTTTGCTACTTACACTTTGCCATGCAGCAATGGACATGTCCTGACATTACCCAGGGAGCTAAAAGTTCAATCATCTAAAATGTTAATGTTAGATTTCTCTTCTGGCAAAACATTCTCTGGTAGCTATACTCATTCTTTATAGTTAGCTTTACTTGCATATTACAAATAAGTCTTTTAAAGAAAGCCGGTGCTGGAGACATGCTTTGGATTTATTGCCAACATCTTCTGAAAATGCTAGTGCCATACCTGTCATTAATATCCACCGACTTCAGTAGTTTACTAGTTCTAGGGCAGTGACTCAAACAGATCATGAGTCTTGACTGTTACTATGAGAAATATGGGGGCTACCATAGCTGACCGCCTGCTGAAAATGTTAGTCGCTTGGCTTTTATATTGGCCCTAAGGGGATGATGTAAGGGTAAAGGAAAATTTGGCTGTTGGCCTTGCAAAGGAGTTTTCACTTAGCTTAGCGTCTTCCCGTGACCCTAAGCTCAGTATACCGTGAGCTTGCGGAATACTGAGACTGCGGTATCACTGTCGAGATCCACCCAGCTGTGTGATTGACAGCTGGCTCTGCCTATCTAGAGGCAGAGCCAGCTGTGCCCGCCCCCTACCCTGTTCGTTCCCCCAGTCAGCGCTGTAGGATCGGACAGGGGAGGGGGGAAATCCCTGCAGGGAGCCGTGAGTGACAGTAACGGCTCTCTGCAGGGACATGATCGAGAAGTAAGTGAGCGAGCAACAGTATGTGTTAGCTCACTTCCCGATCTATTGTCACACGTCGGCTCCAACTATGGAGTTTAGTGAAAATCACTCACCTCATAGTTCTCCTTCTAAGTGAAAATTCCATTACAAGCAGAACTGCGTATTTGCCTTTACCAAAGCAACCACTATGGCTTCAATATTTTACGTCAGTCACCTAGAGAAACTCAAAGTAACATCAAGTGTCCGTCTATGCATATTTGTTCTGAGTAAGTGGCTTAAAGTATTAAAGCAAGAGCATTAACAGGACAGCCAGGCAACTACTCGTAGTACCATTGAAAGAAGTATGGAAGCTGCCATTGCATACTTCTCATTCTACAGAGTTTTTTTTTAATCCAGAGAGTCATTTTCAAAGAAGGTATGCTGTAGAAACCTACACATTTGTGCACTTTTCTTAGAAAGGGTAAGGACAGTTAATCTGTCACCCTCCTTCCCTTAAACAAGAACTCTGGGGATATTAAACATTAACCAAAATGAAAATTGAACCCTTGCAGTGCATCCAATCCTCGGTCCCACCTGGCTGCTAGATCAGTCCCCACAGCCTCTTCTTGCCAGGGCTTCAGTGTATAAGGACCCGTGTCATCACATCCTTTCACTTGCATTGGATGTGAGGATGATGAGAGACATTCCACAGCAGGAGTGGAAGGGGAGATAGGTGCACAGTCACGTCCAAGGGACCAAGGATTAGGTGAGTACATCTTTATCTTATTTTTGTTTTTAAATATTTATTTATTTTAGACTCTAGACCAAAAGGTGCACTTAACCCTTGCAGTGCGGGGGTATCCCAACTGTAAGGGTTAATGTTTAATATGCCTGGAGTTCTTCTTTATCACTTGCTATCCGGAGCATTTTCTTACATTTGCGCACACATGATAAAATCTGAAATTTTGGCTAGAAAACAGCTTCAAACCCCCCAAACACTGATATATTTTCTGAAAGCAGAGTCCTTGTAGAATAAAAAAAAATGCTAGTTGCAATTTTTTATGTTGCACGGTATTTGCACAAATGATTATCAAACAAGTATTTTTAGGATAGAATACACTAAAATGAAATTTAGTCAACAGAATATAATTGTTTGGTAAAATATAAAACAAGGGGTCATAGGGGTCACAGCGGGTAAATGGATATCAAACATGTCAAGCCTTAAAATTGCGTGCACCCTTGAAGCTGCAAAAAACTACAAAACCCAAAATTTCCCATAGGAGACACTTAAAAAGATTGTACTGCTTATCAGTTTAGTGCTCACAGTGATTGATGGCCCTAGCATTATTGCTCTCACTCCGGTGTTCGCGGCGATATGTAACGTATAGCACAATTTTTGTTTTTGCACCAACATATGTTTGTCTATGTGCATGCACGTGGGGGACCGGGGGGGGTAGGGGTTGTCTTTAAACATTTTGTTTGCATTTTTTCTATTTTTTGGTTACTTTTTTATTTTTTTTAAAAACTTTTTATTAACAACATTATTAACTAACAAGTCCCCTATGTAATAGCAAACAGGGTGTGACAGGTCCTCTTTATCGAGATATCAGGGGTCTTTCAGAACCGGCTCCAAGAACCGGAAAATGTAAACTGTGACACCGGAAGTTATGTAATACACATAACTTCTGGGTCCAGTGATCAGAGGAGAGATCAGCGGTTAGAAGCTTGCTGATCTCTCTTCAATTGACACGGGGAGACCCGCTGTGCGGGTCCTGGGCCCGCACGGGGGACAACGAAGTCCGCAGTGGGTGGGGGGAAACACACTCTGCCAATCGGTTACAAGTGATCTGGTGGCTATATAGTCACCAGGTCGCACGTAACTGAACAGCAGTCACCTGTGGTTTACACTGATACCAAGAACACGGCTTATGTACAGCCACCCGCATGAAGTGGTTAATTGTTTACTTACACCAGTTGCTAAAGCTGCAACTAAAGGGTATGTTTACATCCCTTCAGCAGATGTGATGGGATCAGCCATACTTATGCAGTAGCTTCCCATAGGGTTCTATAGGATGGTCTCATTGGCCCCCGAAGGCAGCCTCGATGAAGAAACCTAGCCTCATTATGAGGGTCTTTTTGCTCTCAAATGGATGTGATCCTCATCTCCCATGTTAGCCAATGGGTATCTTTGGTGGATCCAATTATTTCATATGAAAAAAATTTCTAGGACAATTGGAATTGCCTAGCACAGATCTGGTATGCATCCCATCAATCTCCCCTCACAACCACTCTACTGATACGTTGCAATTCTATTTGCTTACTACCTTCTAGGCCTCAAAATAGTTTAACCTGCTACTGTGACAATCATTTACTTATCGTATTAGGGAGACAAACGAGACGCTGGTTACCATTAAGTTTACTTTTGGTATCTTGCTGATTATTGACACTCTATTATCCTGTAAGTATAAGTCTCCTGTTAATCCTGTGCATTTGTCGGATGTTCAATAAATGGAGTAATTTTTTTAAAAATTGAATTTGGTTTTTTTTTTTGTGTGAGAAATGTGTGTGTGTGTGTGTATGTGTGTATATATATATATATAATTTCTTTTATTTTTACTTCTATTTCTTTGCCTGAATATCCCAGCTGTCAGTGGCCCAGCATTTGCAGAAATATTATGTGCTTGCCTGTTTGCAATTCCAAATGCAAATGTTTAACCTGAAATAAACGTACAGCCTATAGGTGTTTGCTTTCAGTAACTTTTCTTTGTTTTTGAAAGTTCACTAGCAGAAGAAAAAGTCGTTTTTATGCAGAATTAGAGCATGAGGTGTGGTATTTCTTTTTGTAGGTGTCTATTTGGTTCTCTTTTTTAGTGAATCATTTGTGATTATATGTAATTAAATGCACTTCCAAGTCATGCAAATGTGATTGCATTAAAAGATTAAATTGCAGCACACTGTGACTATATCAGAAAATGGTTACGTTGTGAAAGGAATGAGCATACTGAAGTCTGCATTAAAAATTCTCATTGCCAGGTCTTTGTGCCTTACCCTAGTTGTCAGCATGACAACTAACACATTTTCAAAAATTTGCTGGTTTGATATCATCTACCATTTGATGATATCTTTCATATTTTGTACATCATAAGAATATCGAGGAAGCATGGACAGAGCTCTTATTTAATAATGTCCCAGATCCAGTAACCAAATCATTATTGCTCACCATCTTGACACCGTGTTTTATTCTTGCTTGAATGTGTGGTTTTCTATAAAAGACTTCTAAACACTTGCTATATATAGATTATAATTCAGTGCCGTTGCAGATACAAATTATTTCAATAGCTTAATATTTTGTTGATGGTCACTACAGATCCTAGTGTGCTAATCATTCAGCAGAACATGTTTGGTGTTTATTTGCTATTTAATGCAAATGCATTAAAAAAAATCACTGAATTGCTGCGTAACCCCTGTCCGCTGCTTATAGTCCTCTGCCTTCCCTCAGCTCAGTTTATATACAGAGAGAAAGAGAAGAAGCCTTGTTGAGACTCAAATTCCTTCTGGTCAGAGCTTGCATTACTAAGAACTTTCTCCCCACCCCCATGTGACAAAGCCGTGTCGAACTAAAAGAAAGGTGAGTTTATAAAGTTTATTAAGTGAACCTAAGACCATAGTGCCCATTTTTCAGTGTTTTTCTGTGGATTGTCATAATTGTGTACGGCTTATGTGGGATATAATCTGTTTGGTCACCTTCAGGCTGATTAGTTCTATTTGTAAAGTACCGTGAAACACATAACACCATGACTTCACTCCACTCTCCAGTTGTCCAGCAATCAGCATTGGAAAACTGCTGGCTATTACCAGCAATTCAAACCAACAATACATCTATGTATCAATGGGGTTTTTAAAAGGCGTCAGACTCTACTTTCGATAAAAATATAGAATACCATGCTGCTCTCCTCATGCTGTCTACGGCTTTGGCAGCATTAGGGGACAGAGAAAGCCCTTTTCTGGCAGTTTCCAATCAGGCATTTCAATCACAGATGTAGATAGCATGAGCGGGCTGAGGGACACCATATTACATTTTATTCAAAAATAGTCACTTGATATCAAAAAGATAAAATTAGTTTTCCGGGTTCACAAAGGATAAATGTACAGTTTGATAACATAACAATATATCCTAAATACTGCATGTTTTATCCATCCTTCACACTATCAAATCCATGTATAAATATTGTGCTTCAGATGTGGCCCCTCGATGGGAAATATAAAGCATTTGGAGGAGGTTCCAGCATGCAGTAATACCTCATATGTGAGGTTTACTGCCACCATCATCACTCAGCCCACCGCATATATATGTATATGTTGCCCATGCTCGTTAATTATTATTTTACATTTTTTGTGCAATGTATGACATCTGTGACTCTTCAGATCTTAATCTGTCCTATTGGCAAGAATAAGGAGCCTGGTGATCTTGTAGGGCCTGTCTTTCATTTACGTGCAGCAGTAAACTTGAGCAACCTGACCTTTTTCATATTTTAATTTTTTATATAAATTGTGAGTAATTGTAGTTGTTGTAGTGACGCACTTTGACTCATAACATAGATGTTCCTGGCTGTTCTGCTGATTATTGCACGCTGTGAAATGCATCAATGTTCTGTAAATAATGATCAGTAGGTTGTAGTATCATTAGAAGAACAATTTCCGGCATGCCAATGGCTCTAATGGTTTATATTGCTCTGACGAAGAGACTCCCTCACAGCCAGACCATGCATTAAAGATCACCTGGCATCAACTCCAGTAGTTACTGTACTTTTACAGTTTACAAATCTGGTTAGTTTTGAAGATTTATTTTTCATTGTAATCCGCTTATGGTAATACTTTTTTCCCCCTCCTAAACATAACAATTGTCTGCTTAGAAAAGAAGACCTGGGAAGTGAATGGATTGTGTGGTGTAAATTGAAGGCAAGCCTTTTCTACCAAGCCTTTAACTGACTAAATTACCAGTAGAAGAATTGAATGTTTTAAGGAAAGCTTTGCAAAGCCTTTGTGGAAGATAAATTTACTGCATTCTTTCCAGATTAGCATGAGTCGGTCTACAAAAGAGAGACAGGAGGTGTTGTTTTGTTACCAGTAGGTGTGGGTCAATGTTTTCCTAAGGATAATAGGAGAAAATTATAAATCTCTTTTAAAACTCTTTTATATGTTAAAATGTATGCACCTTAATCTTTTGCACAAGATCTGATACATTTTTTTCCTAACAATATGTCTTAGCAAAAGCTTTTACAGCGGAATTACAGGTTGCTAATCTTTTAGCAGTCATGTTGACATTAATGTTTTTCAAAGCTCTAATTTTGTTCTGAGAATTTTCCATGGATTTGACTTGTAATAAAAATCAACAGAGGCCAGTGTGGGGCATTCTGTTCCAGAGCCTAGTTCAGAAAAGTAACTTTGAAAAGCTTTTCCTTAGCACTGTGTTTTGGTGCTTTTGACGTGCACCTGTTTTAGAACAGATGCTGACTGTTGCCAAAAGCTAAATGATCTTTGACTGTATTACTGGGCTTAACCTATCCATACGCATTTTGGTAGCATGTGTGTCAAAGGTTACACCTCCTATCCTGTCCTATTGGGTGCGCTGGCTGCTTAGTCATTTCTGGAAACCCTAGGTCACATCTTGGTGTGACCAAAAAGGGACATCATCCTCTAAAAACCTTTAATAGCAGAGAAAATTAAATCACTCCTATTATAAAATTGAAACCAATGTAATTTATCTTTAAGAGTATTGACCATTGTGATTCAGATGGTAAGGTAGGATCTAGCATATAATGATAATTGTGGTGCTGTGATTTTTTTATTGCTTTGTGTTCTATTTCTGCTATTTCACAAAGACATGGGTTAACTTGCCTTGTGGCAGTTTTTCATTGCTTGAGTGGCAGCTTCCTGTGAAGTTTGAACTTAGATGCTTGTCCTTGATGTCATGAGTTGCATAAAGACATCTATTCTTTTCCATAATTGTGTGCCCTATGCCATTTTTTTTTTCTCTTGCCCAAAATTCAATAGCGCAATATGTTCAAGCCATAAAGAAACTACAGCAAAGCTGGACTGCTCTGACGTGGCCTTATTAATGCACATAATTTAAAAGGGTCGATGTACCAGGAAAGCACAAGGCCATTTGAACTCTTTCTATTGTCCTTGTGTGACTGTCATGGAAACACAGAAAATAGTCATCATGATTGTTATGGGTAGCAAGCGTTAAAGAAAATTATATATTTTTTTCTCCAATAGGTAGATAAGTAAATCTGCTTACACCATAGCATGGCATTGGAAACATGCAAGGTAAAACTTGATATCTTTTGTGGGCTTACTTGCATTTTTCAATGTTGATTTGTATTGAGTGGCCAGATTATTATGACCACCTGATGTTTGTAGGCAAATTAGCTATAATTTTGCGCTGAAGTTGCTAGAGGGCCAGACAATTATAAATAGGAAAGCAGGTTGTTTACCACGACAGTAGAAGTGATTTGAAGATATGGATAAACAACGTGATTTAACAGTCTTTGGACATGGGATGATTGTTGGCGCTCGGAGCCATGGAGCGAGTATCATCAAAACAGCAGAATTCGTTAAATGTTCAAGAGCAGCTGTTGTTAAAGTGTTTAAAGACTGGACTGTCAGCCGAAAATCTGGGTCTGAACGTGCGAGTTGTGGCCGTCATCGACTAGTCAATGTTAGGGCAGAACGGAGAGCAGCAAGACTGGTACAAGACAACAGAAGGGCAACAGTGCAGTGTCAGATTCCTCACATCACCTTTCAACATCTTATGGAGTCACGAGGAGGCCCAACAAAGTCATCTCCTGGAGTCATCTCATGGCCCAACCAAGTACTGATGGGGTGGTCATAATAATCTGGCCACTCAGTATATGTGTGTGTGTGTATGTATGTATGTGTGTGTAAGACAATCCCTACTCCAGAGCCTTCTGCAAATTACACCTGAAGCCAAAAATTTGGAAATACAAATTGACTATTTTCTACAGGAAAAAACAACAAAGCCTCATCCGTAAGAAAAAGAAGAAACTGGCAAACCTTGCACAGAATAAAGTCGTCCCAAAAACAAGATTATCCAATTTCACCTCTTCCTCTGTAACTACCTATGTCCCTATCCAAGCTGAAATGATCAACCACCGTGAAAGCAGCTCTTATAATACTGAGATTGTCAACCTCTCAAATCATCACCTCACAATACAGGAAACAGCAATAGTTATCATTAACACCCAGGACTACAGTGCAGACAATTGTCTGATAAAAACTACTACAAACAACTGGACCAGGACTGCACCAGGGAATACACGGAAGAACTTACTAAACTTATCAAATCCTTCCCAAAACATATAATGCAAGGATTACTTAATCTGTTACCTTCCAATCCTCACATTGGGACCTTCTACATGCTGCCCAAAATCCACAAGCCAGGAAACCCAGGACGGCCCATTATTACAGGTATGGAAACAATTAGAGAACAAATATCTGGCTTAATTGAAAACATTCTAAAGCCCCTAGTTATCAACACTGGGAGTTTTATACAAGACACCACAGATTTCCTGAACAAACTGAGCCTAATCACCAACCTAACTGCCAATACTATACTTGTCACCATGGATGTGGAATCTTTGTACAGTAACATCCCCCATAAAGATGGTATTGAGGCCTGCACAAAATTCCTCTCCTCCCATAATGTCAGACAAAAATATTATAGTGAAACCATCGCCAAACTCATTGAATTTATACTGACACACAACTATTTCAATTTCAATGACAACATCTATTTACAAATGACCGGGACTGCTATGGGGACAAAAATGTCACCACAATATGCCAATCTCTTCATGGCTGACCTAGAAAACAGATTCCTAGCCACTCACCCTCATAAACCATTCAAATATTATCGTTATATTGACAATATTTTTGTAATATGGACAGAAGGAGAAGAAAGCCTTTTAAACTTCCATGAATCATTAAATTCATTCCATCCATCCAT
>NW_017308444.1:106026-129939 GCF_000935625.1 Nanorana parkeri | reverse complement strand
TCCCCCTACCCCCTCCTCTAACAGCTTTCTCCTGTCTTAACTGACAAACTGTCATGTTGCTTAGTATTGCTTCCGACCTGAAGAAGAGAGGTTCACTCTCGAAAGCTTGTCTTTTATATATTGTGTTAGTCCAATAAGAAAGGTATCATATCGTTGCACACTGCAATACTGCGTTTTTGTCTTTTTTGACATCTTGATATATGTAGAGATAGATAGATCTATATATATTGTGGCAGTGTAAGCCAATGCCACGGTGTATGGCACCCAGGACTCTCAGCCAAAGGGGCTGAGAGGGTCCAGAAAGTAAAGCATGTTATAAGGAAAAACCTGGCTTTTCAGGTCCTTCCAGGTTTTCCTAATTGTAGCTGGGATCTGGAGATCTCTTAGAGCTCTGGGTGGGATGAAATCTCCAGTCCTGGGGCCAGGTGTTGTCAATGACCAGCCTGGGCTGATCATGTGGCTGAGAGCAGCCTTATCAGGAAGCCAGCCCAGTGCTCAGAGGAGTGTTGGAGTTGTGTGTGTGCAGGGAGCACACGGACACAGACAAACTCGGGTGCGTGCTGGACGCACACGGAACAGGTGTTGGCTGGGAGAGGTCAGGAAGGTCGGTGACCCCAGGGACCTGTCGGAAGCACTGCTAAGAGAGCAGAGGGAGTGCCCACAAGGGGAGAGGTCAGGAAGGTCGGTGACCCCAGGGACCTGTCGGAAGCACTGCTAAGAGAGCAGAGGGAGTGCCCACAAGGGGAGAGGTCAGGAAGGTCGGTGACCCTAGGACCTGTGGTACAGACTGAAAGCTATTTTGTGTTTGCCCTTCAATAAACTGCATTATACATAAAAAAAAAAAAGTAATACAAAAATGAAATTCATAAAAAAAATGAAGAAGCATAACATTTATTTATTTTTTAACTTTTTTTTTTAGTCCGCGCCCCCTAATACACACGCATGTATGCGTCAGGTGCGACTACGGCACATGTTGCATATCGCCGCAAATGGAGTGAGAGCAATAATTTTAGAGCCATTAAGGCTGGATTCACACCTGGGCGTTTTACAGCGCTGATCGACGCGTTGTAAAACGCCCTGCAAGTGAAATCCCATTATTTCCTATGGGCATGGTTCTCACTTGGGCGTATTTCAGTGTGTCGGAACGTGCTGAAAAACGCCCTACGCCCAAAGTACAGGAGCTTCTTTGGGGCGCATTTCCGCGCATATCCATTATGATACAGCCGGATAGCCCTCGTAAACGCGCGTTTGACGCGCGTTTTGTGGGCTGCAAATCGCAGTTAAAACATGCACCGCAAAACGCGCGTCATACACGCATATTTCGAACGCCTAGGTGGGAACCCAGCCTAAAGGAGAACTATGAGGTGAGTGCTTTTCACTCACCTCATAGTTCTAGCCGACCTGTGACAATGAGACTGTCAGAGGTCGGCTCAGTAGATTGCAAAGTGAGCGAACACATACTGGTGTTCGCTCACTTCTCGATCCTGTCACGGCACAGAGCCGTGACGGGAGGGGCTGCATCCCCCCCTCCCTACTCCAATCCGCCAGCGCTGGCTGGCGGAACGGACGGGGGCGCTGTCACTCATACAGCTGGGCAGATCCAGACATAATTGTCGGGATCCGCTTCAGCTGCGGCGTCTCAGTATACCGCAAGCTGCAGCTCGCGGTATACTGAGCTTAGGGTGATGGGAGGACGCTAATTTGTGTCCTGCCATTACCCTAAGGAGAACTATGGGGAAAAACCCTAACCCCATAGTTCTCCTTTAATCACTGATAACACTAAACTGATGAACAGTAAAAGCGTTTTAATCGTCACCTATGGGCGTTTTTTGCGATTTTTTTTTTTTTTTGTGTTCGCACGCATTTTAAGGCTTTACATGTTTGGTGTCTATTTACGCGACGTAATTTTGACTGACTGGTGAGACACTATAAAATTTTTCAAGCCCTGGATATATATATCTATATAAATCTATATAGATATATATATCTATATAGATCTATATAGCTATATATAATCAGATTCAGCCTAACAAAGTCAATTTTAAATACTGTATTTGCCAGCATATAAGACGAGTTTTTAGACTTAAGACGACTCCCGATTTTCGGGGATGTTGTTATGCGCCGGGTATACGCTGGATGTGCGGTAATACTGTATGTACGCTAGCTTCGGCTACATTACAGTATACCGCACTGAGCCAATCATGGCGAGCGATGTATTCTATTAATGAATGCAAAGCATGCCATGATTGGCTCAGCACGGTATGTGCTGAGCCACATACAAGCTACCGTACATACAGTATTACCTCACATCCAGTGGGCTGACAGATTAGCCTCCCTGGCGGTCTGATTTTGTTCCGGTTTCTTTTTTTTAACTGTTAAAATTCCCGCCGGTTCCGCCCCCCTGCGACATGGACGCTCGCAAGGGACGGAACACGGTCGACAGAGGACACAGCGGGGACCGTGGACAAGGTAGGAGACTGTAATCTCGAGTGTGGCTCGGGGGTTACCGCTTATGGTACTGAAAATGAACCCCGAGGCACACTTGGGAATACCGCCATGGAGGTTAGTGGGTGTATTTAAACATTATTTTGGGCTATACTCGTCTTATACGACGAGTATAGCCTAAATCAGAAAAAATAGGGGGTGGTCTTATACGCCCTGTCGCCTTATACGGCCGCAGATACGGTATGTTCTTTTAATTTTTGCTTTCTATAGATAGATACATGACCTGTTAGTTTACCAGTTAATATGCACCTTTTTAATTATCACAGTTGCCTGTGGTTTGTGTATTAAATACCCTTTGAAAAGTCAAATGTAGACTTTTGTGGTCCTTACATTAGGAGGACAGCCACGGTTTTCTTTTCCTTTTTCGCACTAGAGTCCTGGGTTTGATTATTACTAAAGACACTGTCTGCATGGAGATTGTGTGCATCATCCGTGTATATGGATTTCCTACTTCAGTGTGTTTCTGCATAACTGTGTGGAAATTATGGTTAATTGTTATTTTCTGTAATGTGTTGGTGACTATAATAATGAATGATCAGATTGCATTTTGTTACCTTTTTTTTTTTTTTGCTTCAACATTTCCTTGGTGGAAAGTCCTATCTTGGATTTGAAATATGTGTTATGTTTGCCCATAGAAAATAATCACATGTATTGCTTCAGACATGGTAGAAGCTAATCTTTTAGAATGTAGTCAGTTGCTCAATGTGTTGATTTTAGCAAGTAATCTAAAACCTTTTGTACTTTATAGTGATAATTGATTGTGTACATGATTATTGTTATTTTGAGATAAAACATAAAATGCTTGTTTTAAATTTCTTTAAAAAAATATACAAATGTGTTCTCTAAAAGCATTTTGGTTACATCGCAGACTAAGAGTGTGATTCCTGGTCTTAGTTTACAAGAGAAAAAAAATAATGTTCTAAACATGTTGTAATAATGTGTGTGAAAATGTCATTAATAAATTACCCAACTGTTGAGAGCTCTTTGTACATCATTATTTTGTATGTACAAAAATCTCTATAAATTGTAGAGCTAAGAGATAAGGCCTAACTTAATAAAGTAGCAATGTAGGTTTTAAGGATTTATCAATCATTTTAGGACCACAAGTAATTTGTGTCTTTTTTTTATTGATTTATTTTTTAGTCTGACATTCTTACATTTTATTTTAATTAATTTATGTATACATTAAGTTTTTTCTTTTGCCCCATGTGTTCGATGGACAATTAACAGCGTTAAGTGGCGGCATACTAGGGATGCACCAATACCTTTTTATTTCTAGACCGAGTACGAGTACCAATAATTTTCCTCAAGTACTCGATACCAATAACCAATACTTCTTTTTTTTTTTTTAGTGTCATGTTACAGTTTTTCTAAAACAAAGACTAATGGTTCGAGGACAGTGGAGGCCTGGTCACAGCTGCAACTACTGCGTCTCTGGTAGTTCTGCCCTGACTCCAAGCTGTAGAGGGACTACACATCCCAGCGATACATTTATACAGCAATGCAGAATACCGTCAGTTATAGAGGACTACAAATCCCTGCAATACATTATGCAGCAATGCAGAATAATATTAATCTACATACTCTGTGTTGCTCAGGGGGGTTTGCCTGATGTCTCCAGGGCTCTCAGGAGGGCAGTGTGCGGTCTCACCAGGGGGGGTCTCACCGGATGGCCTTGCGGGCGGGTTGCGGTGGAGGCATAATATCACAGGAAGGAGGAGATGTGCGGCCGGCGCTGTAAGTACCCTGTTTCTCCGAAAATAGGACCTAACCCGAAAATAAGACATAGTACTATTTTGTGGAATTGCTAAAATATAAGACCTACCCCGAAAATAAGACCTAGTTGTGACCATTTGACGAGCCGCAGGTGAGGCGGGAGAGAATCGGCAGTGCCAATGAAGCCAGCGCTAGAGGAAGCAGAGCCGCATAAGCCAATGCTTCCTCTATAGCGCTGGGTCCTGTCACAGGCGGAGTGATACCAAATGCACTCCGCCTGTGAGGAATCTACAGTGAAAGTGCGCTTCACTCATTCTGGCCAGAGATTGGTTACCAAATTGCTCTTGGAAAGGTAAGGCACCCCTGATTGCCCTGATCACCCTATTCTTAATTTTTCCATTTTGGATATGGATTTGCATTAACTTTGGATTGTTGTACATTTAAAAAAAAAAATAAGACCTACCCCGAAAATAAGACCTAGTGTGTTTTTTTTTTGAGCCCAAAAAAATATAACATAGTGTATTATTTTTGGGGAAACATGGTAGCACCATGAGGTACCCAGAAGACTGCCGCGAGATCCGCAGCAAGCGGGGGACCTTATGGCAGCAGCTTGTGTTTAAAAAAAAAAAAGTAAAGCACCGGTATCGGCGCTTAGTATCGGGGCATTTTCAAAAGTACGATTACTCATGAAAAATGCCTAGTATCCACACTAATATGGTGCATCCCTACTGCATACCATTATGGATGATTCTCAAAAAGGGAATCCCCTGCTTTTTAAAAAAGGTCAGAAAAGCTGTTGGCCTGTGCCTGTGAAAATCAAAATGGAGGTTATAGCGACAGAATGCTCCTTCAGCTGTCATCATACATAAGCTGATGTTTCTTTATATGCAGATTAAATGTATTCATCTTTAGTGACGTTGGGGGAGGGGGGGGTATTTAGCATAAAAACTAGAGCAGACAGAATCTGGAGCAGTAGGGGGATAATGGGGTTTATTAAGGGACACCACCAAAGGTTAAGTTGTCTTTAAAATCCCATTCGAACTCAATGAAGTAGATATACAGTCCGACAGACATTGTACTAACACAGTTTGACTATGCTTCTAATTACACTACATAATCTAACAGACCTGGTCAGACAAATCACTTCTATTCTTCAGCAATGCAACTTTACATTAAGACACTAGTAAAGAGGAGTGTGACAGTTAAAACTTCTGTAGATGGGCATTAATGATGAACACTGCATTTTACGTTACAGAATTGTGCTACGCAGATGCATGCATTCAAATGCAAAATGAAACCAGCACTATGTTTAACACTTTGCCTGCAATGCAGAAGGATCATTATAGGATCTTCTGTGTTCAAAGAATTGCAAAGCAAGCCAAACGCAACTACAGAAACATCATGCACACAACATCATTGATGTAAGTGGAAGAAAACACATTTCCACTAGGAGAGAAATATATTTTATAGAGGCCCTTATAACTCCTCCAATACATGAACTTCTAATATTCTCAGCAGTTTTATTTCTATACCAATAAACATGAAGTACTCGCCAGCCTGTGTCTGTAATGATAAGGGAAATATTATCTCCGTTCTACAGTGGACTCCAGGAAACCTAGGCATTTACACATAACATATGTAAAAGAGAAAATATGTTTGCTGAAATAAAGATAGAAGAAAGTTATGAATGTATAAAAAAGTTATAACTAGGGGTAATTATATCCCTGTTCACACATAGGCGTTTTGTAGCTGAAAGGACTAAGCATTACTATGCTGAAACTGAGGATTTCCATTTGTTTTTTTTGTCACATGTTCACATCTCGGCGTCCTGACGTCTGTATCAAAATACCTGTTGCTGGAAAAAGAACAAGTCATTTTCTGCATATTCCTGCATTTTGGTCCCTATAGATTTCAATGGGAACGCTTATAAATGTGCGGCACAGACCTTTTCTAGCATTTCTGAAGCGTGTGTTTTTGGTGTGTTTTTATGGGTAAGAACCAGATCTCTTCTTTGTAAAAATCGATGGGGAAGAACATGGAGGACAACACAAGCTGAAAATGTGTGAAAAAACAATTTGACAATACACGTTGACACGCATAAAAAGCTCAAAACCAAAAAGTAGTATAAAAAAGCCTTAAAATGTTGACACTTAGGTGTGAACGTTACAGAGAAAATAAACACACCCACACACATGCAGTCAAATTAACTATTTACACCCTTCTTTGAGTATTTAACAAAGTAATAATGAATCTGCCCACTCAATTACCCACTCAATTAAAGATTATTAGTTCTAATGGCTGATGCATTATTCAGTCAAGGTCAGTGGTCATAATGGAGTCCTTACTCTTGACAGTTGACATAGTCAGGTCCTCTTTCCTCGCCAAAGACCATCTTACCCTTTCCTTGTTTCCTTCTACATCACTATAAGCTGACTTCCTGTCCAGCTAAACTATAGTAGGGCATGGAAACTTAATTAGCATTCAAGTGGACCTTTACCAAATCACATTAAACAAAATTGTTTTTCATTTACTTACAAAAAGAGTTAATCTACTTCTTCCTGGTCCAGTTTTGGCACAAATGATGTAAGTGCCCAAGTGCTGCATCCTGGGAAGGTTACATCAGCAGTGCATTCCTGGGAAATCTGATCTGTAATCTCATGAGATCTCAGGAAAAGACATATTCCTCCCCTGAGATGTATGATGTGCATGGATACTTGTCCTAGTCACATGTGCCAGAGGTCCAGGAAGTAAATGGAGAGCTAGCAATCTGCCCTTAGTAAACATGGCCACTGTCAGACTGTCAGAAGACTGGGGAACAAAAGAGAAACAAGGTATGGAAATAATACAATGCTGCAAATTATCTAGAAGTATCTGTTTTGTAGATTGTCATTACTAAACATTTCTAAAGGTGTCTTTGTTGTTACGTTAAAGATATGGGTGAAGGTCCGCTTTCAATATGCAAAGTCTTAAAGCTAAACTAGCTACTAAAGGTACATAAAGCTATACACTGAGTTGCCAGTTTATTATGACCACCTGACGTTTGTGGGCAAATTAGCTATAATTTCGCGCTGAAGTTGCTAGGGGGCCAGACCATTATAAATAGGGAAGCAGGTTGTTTACCACGACAGTAGAAGTGATTTGTGTGTGGGGTCACAAAGTTGGGAGCATGAAATTGTCCAAAATTATGCTGATGCCTTAAAAGTTCCCTTCACTGGAACTAAGGGGCTAAGCCCAACCCCTGAAAAATAACCCCACACCATAATCCCCCCTCCACCAAACTTTACACTTGCATAGTTACATAGTATTTGGGGTTGAATAAAGACATACGCCCATCAAGTCCAACCCATATAGGTCCACGCATCATCTCATTCTTAGGGATACTGGTATCCCGGCATATTACGGTCCCTCATTGTCATTAACTATGCCCTTATCCTTAACAAATTTTACCAAATAGTCCTTAATTATACCTTCTAACAGTTTATAAACTACCGATGTTAGACTGACCGGCCTATAGTTCCCTGGTTGGCATCTAGCCCCCTTTTTGAATATTGGAACTACCGTAGCGCTCCGCTAATCACATGGTACGCTACCAGTCACTAAGGATTCCTTAAAAATTAGGAATAATGGTCTTGTTATAACCTGGCTTAATTCCTTAAGTACCTTGGGGTGAAGGTTATCTGGTCCAACTGCTTTATTTGCATTGAGCATTTTAAGTCTATGTTCTATTCCGCTTTCCGTCAACCATTGTGGTATATTATCGGTTGAACTATGTGTTTTATCACGTACGTCGAACCCGTTTCCCTCTTGAGTGTATACTGAGGAGAAAAAATTGTTCAGCGCCTCGGCCCTCTTCTTGTCACTTGTGAGTAACTTACCGTTTTCGTCCTTAAGCCCTGTGTGAGCAAGCTCAAAATGAGTGGTGCACTAGTTTATAATACACCTGCTCAATGAGAGACACCTGAGCTCAATTAACCCCTCCCCCTAACCAGAGCACTGCAAACCTGAGGGGAAAAAAAAAGTGAACAGTTTAAAAACTGACAGAAAAGGAAAAAGAGTTTTAAATACTAAGAAAGGGTCTAAAAAGGAAGGAAGGAAGCAGAGACAACAAGTATTCCAAAAATCAAGCACTCAATATAGCCCAAACAGTTCAAATCCAATTTTTTAACGCCACTTAGCTACCAGGCACTTTGTTCCCAAGCCCTGTGTGAGCAGGGCTCACTTGGCACAATGCAGTCAGGCAAGTACTTTTCTCCTGCCAACCGCAAAACCCAGACACGTCCATCGGATTGCCAGACAGAGAAGCGTGATTCGTGACTGGAGAGAACACGTCTCCACTTCTCTAGAGTCCAGTGGTGGTGTGCTTTACACCACTGCATCCGACGCTTTGCATTGCACTTTGTGATGTAAGGCATGGATGCAGCTGCTCGGCCATGGAAACCCATTCCATGAAGCTTTCTATGCACCTATTGTTGTGCCAATCTGAAGGCCACACGAAGTTTGGAGGTCTGTAGCTATTGACTCTGCAGACAGTTGGCGACTTGTGCGCTTCAGCATGCGCTGACCCCGTCCTGTCATTTTACATGGCCTACCACTTCATGACTGGTTGCTGTTGTTCCCAGTTGCTTCCACTTTGTTATAATGCCACTACCAGTTGACTGTGCAATATTTAGTAGCCAGGAAATTTCCCGGATGGGCTTATTGCACAGGTGGCAACCTCTCTCGGTACCACACTTGTATTCACTGAGCTCCTGAGAGGGACCCATTCTTTCACAAATGTTTGTAGAAACCGTCTGCATGCCTAGGTGCTTGTTTTTTTTTTTTTCTAAATATTTGTATTGATTTAAGGTAAGAAGCAATAGAATGACAATATCATAACAAATCAAAGCATGTAACATTCACTTTACATCAATGTAGTTGACATTGACAGCATCTACCATTGCAAAATACAGAATAGACAATATAAGCGCTTGGATGTGTGTTTCCCTGTATTTTGGGGGATGTATTATCAGTGAATTCCTAGTCATGCGAGTACCCAGGTTATGTCTGGGTGAGCTTGCTGATGATGGGGTTGAAGGAATGCGCGAAGGGGGGTTTGGTAGTTAGGTGTCGTAACAAGCATGGGTATTCCAGGTTTCGATAAGTATGCTGGCAGCATTACAAGTGATGACATGAGGGAGGGGGGGTCAGAAGAGACCAGCAAGGGGTGGGGAGTAGATGGGTGAAAAGTGAAAAGGGGAGGGAGGGGGTTAGGGATAGTCTGGCTATGGTCGCGGAAGGGTTAAAGGCTGTGGGAGCAGTAGAAAGCTGCCCTTCACAAAGTGAGAAGGCGGTAGTCCGTGTTAGATGGCATGAATCTTTCAATCCAGGGGGATCATACTTCTGCATGGTGTTTTCAGCTTGCGCTGTCCGCTTCTCATGCGACATTGTCCAGTGTACATGTCGTTTGAGGCTAGATATGCTAAGGGTATCAGAGAGCCATGATTTGGCTATTTCCCGTTTAGCCGCTGTGAGGACATGGAGGCATAATTTAAATTCAACTACAGGCAGACCTATCAGGTGCTTGTTTTTATACACATGTGGCCATGAAGGATCGTAATTGTTGTTTTCGCACCTAACACGTATTTATGTTTATATGTGCGGGGGACTTACTTTTTTATTGTTTTTCTGTTTTGTTTTTTTTTACACTTAACTTTATTGCTATCACATAGGGGGCTATGAGGCAGAGATCTTCTTCACCAGCTTCTTCTCTGGCTATTGCAGCCAGAGAAAAGACCGCTAAAGGCGAAAGTTATGTAATACACATCCCTTCCGCCTTTAGAGATGGAGAAGGATAGATCAGCAGTGGGAGAATGCTGATCTTTCCTCCGTTCTTACTGCTATCAGCCGCTGTGCCAGTCTCGGGCCTGCAGGGGGGGACAGCAAAGCCCGGGATAACCGGCAGTGACGTTAGAGGGGGGAGCATGGCAGCGGGCACATGCTTTTTAGTGTCATACATGCGATCTTACCAGCTGTTTACATTCCCAGCGGGATTCTGCTTGTGCCCGCCTGCAGAAAAAAAATAACATACATGTACGTCCACTCGCGAAGAGGTTGCCGTCTGTCCGTGTATTCACAATGGGCGGATGGCAAGTGGTTAATGCGGTATATTTCCCCATTGTTTACATTATGGTCCCTTTTAAAAAGATGATAAAACAGGTTTTGAATGAATACTGTCAGAAGTTCTCACCAATTCAGGGTGAGGGTTTCCGGGGTAAGTTTTTAGAAGGGAGACGGCTATGCAATCTTCTCAGGATTGGTAGTCCTGAAATGGGTCCTAGAATCTGCAGGCCTGGAGATATATTGCTTGGGAAAGAACCTCCAACCCTCACTAGAGGCGTTCTGGCCTGCTAAGGTTTTTTTTTTTTTTTTTGTAAATTCTTTTTAATGGATTTTTATGCTGGCCTGCTAAGGTTTAACCCACCTGCTGGGAGTGTTTGAAGAGCACAGGAAGCCAGTCTGCAGGGGTCTGTGAGGTGTGTTTGGAGCAGGACATATGTCTGTGCTAGGCTGCGGGCTGCTGGCTACTGAGACACTGATGCTGGGTGTCTGTGCCTGTGTTGGAACCTGTCTTGGAGCCGGCTGGGACTAGGGTTGCCACCTTTTCTTCAAGTGAAACCCGAACACTCTAGTGCCGCACGTGGCAATTTTTTTTTTTTTAATATAGAGGAGAGGCAGCCAGGGGAGGGAGTGATGAGACCAGCTAGAGAGGACTACAAATCCCAGCAATACATTATACAGCAATACAAAATAATATGAAGCTACATACTCTGTGTTGTTCTGTGTTGACGCACTGATGTCTCCACGTGGCCTGGTGGGTTGTGCGGGCTCTCGTGGTGGGCTAAATGGGCTATGGTGTCTCACCAGGGGTCCACAGGTGGGCAGCACGATGTCAGGGAGCTGGAGGAGGAGAAGGCAATGACAGATGCGTCTGTGGGGGTCCTCGGCAAGCACGATCTTAGGCAGCCGAATCTGCCTAAAACCCGGCCCTTCCTCTGAGCTGCGGGCACCTGTAAACAGACACAGGCTGCCGGCAGCTCAGAGAAAGATCCGGGTTTAGGCAGATGCGGCTGCCCGAGATTGCACTTCCTAAAGACCTCCACAGACGCATCTGTCAGAAAATGTAAAATGCCGGTGTCGGCACTGAGTGTCTTGTGTCCGGGTGCCCACTGGCTGGACACCCGGACACAAGACTCCAAAACCAGACTGGTGGCAACCCTACCCTTAAACCGCGCCCATTTGCTCTCACTTCCTATTGTTCCTGCAGGAAGTTAGGAGAAATCTTTTGAATGGGACACGGAATGGCAAGATTTACCTCACTTTGGCATACCACCAAACCATCCTGATTTCTGCCAGACTGTCCTGGGATTTCAAGAGGCGTAACTAGAACCTTCAGGGCCCCGGTGTAAGAAACCATGAAGGGCCCCCCAACCGCCATGGCACCGCGTGGTTAACAGGAAGGCTGCCGAGGTCCCCAGCAAGTGCGGGACCTCGGGCAGCCTCTTGTTTAAAATTTTAGTGCCGGTGTTCTGTCGAGAACGCTGACCCAGTATCTGCGCTTATGTACAGACGGGATTAACGAGGAAACCGGCATTTATTTACAAAGTATTTGTTTCTAATTGTTAATTTTGAGCGTCAATAATATGCCGTCCATGGCAGCGAATGATTAGAATACCTCTGCAGGTGTGTGAAACTCTTGGAATTTACCCAATTAAATAACTGTAACCTGGTGAGAGAACCCAAGCCTTATCAGCTTTGATCTGTAATCTGTATTTGTTTAGCTCTCCCCTTCCCAAAAAGTGGAACCTTTCATTCTGTCATCAAGCAACAAATGAGGTCCAAATCTGTTTCTTGAGGTGTTCCCCAGTGACTTTGTGTTCTGTTTTCAATTTCTGTTCTCTGTGTTCTTTTTGTTTTAAATTCTTATAGCATCCAACTTGGAGAGGGAATCTCCATAAGCCAGAAGTCAAACCATGTTCAGCCATTTAAAAGAATACAGTATATTTTTTGTATTAGAACTGTGTAAGCTATGGGAGTACATTTGAAAGGAAATTGGCTCTTGTAACATTAAAGGAGAACTATGAGGTGAGTGATTTCCACTCATCCTCATAGTTATAGCTGACCTGTGACAAAGAAGCTGTCACACATCGTCTATTAATTGAGAAGTGAGCAGAAACATGCAGCCGATGCAATCCGTTCTCGATTTGTCTCCCTGCCAAGAGCTTCCCGCAGGGATTCTCCTCTCTCCGATCCTCCAGCGCTGAGTGGAGGAAGTAACGGGGAGGGGGCGGGCACAACTGGCTCTGCCTCTAGATAGGCAAAACCAGCTGTCAATCAGCCAGCTGAGTGGATCACAACAGTATTGGGTCACGGGAGGAGGTTAGTATATGTCCTGTCACCCTAGAGAGAACTATGGGGAAAAACACTTAACCCCTATGGTTCTCATTTTTTTGTTTTTCACAGGTAACATTTTTTTTAAAATGAGAAACAATATGGCAATACACAAATTACAAAAAACACAACAACATTATGCAATAGGAATCAGTTCAGTAACCATAGAATCCGGTGTAAAGTGTATCGTGAAAGTTGTGACTGCATAACAAATAACATAGGTTAACAGCGTAATATAAATTAAAGGAGAACTATGAGGTGAGTGCTTTTCACTCACCTCATAGTTCTAGCCGACCTGTGACAATGAAACTGTCACAGGTCGGCTCAGTAGATCGGGAAGTGAGCGAACACATACCGGCGTTCGCTCACTTCTCAATCCTGTCACGGCTCTCTGCGGTGACAGGGGAGGGGCTGGATTCCCCCCTCCCCGCTCTGATCCTCCAGCGCTGACTGGCGGAACAGACGGGGGAGGAGGTGGGTACAGCTGGCTCAGCCTCTAGATAGGCAGAGCCAGCTGTCACTCACGCAGCTGGGCGGATCCATACATAATTGTCGGGATCCGCTTCAGCTGCGGCGTCTCAGTATACCGCGAGCTGTAGCTCGCGGTATACTGAGCTAAGGGTGACGGGAGGACACTAGTTTGTGTCCTCCCGCTACCCTAAGGAGAACTATGGGGAAAAGCCCTGACCCCATAGTTCTCCTTTAACCAAACATGAACTAAAAGACCAGAAAACAAAGAACAACAGTTTATTTACGGAATGACAGGACAAAAGTGTAGCGCTTATAAGCCGTGATCATATGGAAATGGGGCTCAATAATTTGGACGGCCCGTGGCGGCACAGCAGGGTATAATGTGTACATAAGGGGAATGGGGGAAAAAAGGAAGAGGGGAAAGAGAAGAAAGGAAGAGAACAGGAGGAGTGGGTAAGAGGAGAGGGAAATGACCTCCCATCTGGGCAGAAAGAGACAAGTAAAGGAAATAATTAAAAAAAAAAAAGTAAAGGGGGGGGAATGAAAGCAGTTAGAGATAAGGAGTCAGGTCTGAGAGAAAGGGGGTTACGTGGTTATGTGGTGAATCTTATATAAGGGTCTGTGTCTTTGAACAGATGCCAAGGTGTCCAAATCTGGAGATAGTGGGGCATGTTATCCTTGCAAGAGTAAATAAGTTCTTCCATATCTGTCACTGTGTTTATTCACAAAAGTCTGCCACTGTGTTCTCAAAAGCCATTCTTTAGTAGTGGGTGGACACAGTGATTTCCAGTGTCTGGGAAGCACCGATTTTTGCTGCGTTTAGTAGATGAAGTAGCAAAGAGGTCCTGGAAATTCGGAGAGGCATCAAAGTGGTACAGGTGAAACTTGAATAATTAGAATATCGTGCAAAGTTCATTTATTTCACTAATGCAACTCAAAAGGTGAAACTAATATATGAGATATACTCATTACATGCAAAGCAAGATAATTCAAGCCGTGATTTGTCATAATTGTGATGATTATGGCTTACAGCTCATGAAAACCCCAAGAACCCCAAATCCACAACCTCAAAAAAGTAGATTATTACATGCAATCAATAAAACAAGGATTGTACATAGAACAATATCGGACCTCTGAAAAGTACAAGCATGCATATGTACTCAGTACTTGGTTTGGGCCCCTTTTGCAGCACTTACTGCCATTACTTTTGCACGATATTCTCATTATTCGAGTTTCACCTGTATAGTAGGAATACAGCTGGTGAAAGGTCAAGGGTAACACCCATAATAGATGCAATGAGATTACAGACTGATTTCCAATAAGGAATGATGGAGGGCAGGACCACCAGATGTGTAGAAGAGTGCCAACTTCTTGGGAGCAGCGCCAGCACGTTTCCGAAACGTCGGGATAAAACAGTGTTTTTAGTTCGTTTCTTGTATTTGAACATTTTGGGAACTAGTAAGCAGTAGGACATTAATTTTCTCCCATTCTGAAGTGAAAGAGCAGGCTAGGTCACGTTCCCAAGCCCAAGCCAGAATCGGACCGGAACGCACTGCATATGGTGTGGACCTACCTTTAGTTTTTCTGCACTTCTTCTGCTTTTTTAAAATGTACAAAGTACTATTTCCTTAATTCATACTTGGAGATTGTGCCAGTCTTCAAACTCACTATTGAGCTTTCTGAAACAGGGCTATTTCACTTAATCACTGCCTTGTAATGCAGCAGTATGATTGCTATGCAGACTCCTGCATTGATAGTATAGCACCATGGTTCATAAAATGTGGGTCGTGTTCAGTGGGTCGCTGCATGCCTTTCACTGCGCTAGGTAAGAGGCTCCTCCGCTTCTCCCTAGCTGTCTGTTCTCGCGCTGAGGAGCCCGGCACCAAGTGTCAGCTTGAAATGTGATGGGTTTGGGGTATGGCCTAGTGTGTCCTGTAGAGGTGCCTTGACCGGAGTGACATCACATTCTGGCTCCCACCATCTTTATAGGGTGCACAAGGGAGCTGTACAGGGAATGAACATACGGATGGAGCTCCATCACAGCACAGCAGCCAACCCTGGAACCCAGGCTGAGGATCCACTCCAGTTCTCGTAAGGTAGGGAGACTAGGTAAATTAAAAAAATCTAAACTTTTTTGTATTATTTCTAGAATGTGTACGTGAGAATATCTGTGAGGTGTGTGTAATTGTGTCTGTGGTTGTATGTGTCTATCAGGCCTTGTTCACACAAAATGCAGAGCAGATCTGCATGAGTTTCTGCACACGCAGTGCAGTGGGTTGTGCCGCGTTTTTGATGTGCTCCAGGACGTTTTTGGTAAAAAAAAAAGAGAAAAAATTCCAGGGCATTTGCATGCGTTTGAATGCGTTCCAAAGCAGGTGAAATAGGGCCTGCTGCAGGGTTTTTTACCTGCTCTTGAACGGAACGCTGCGATGTGAACTGGAGCTAAAAATACCATTGGAATACATTGGATGCAGTTTTGCTCCGGTCTGTAACTGCTCTGTTCCTGGAACGCGCTTGGTGTGAACAAAGCCTTAGTGTTGTTGCGGGCCCGCATTAATCGCACGGGACTGTGCAATTAACGCACTATCACCCCTAACATGCTTTCTGGTGTGGAAGGTGTGTTGCATTGCCATTCATTTGAATGGCACCCCAAATGCACCTCTCACCCACACCAGAATGCACGGTACCACAATGCCATGTGTTCCAGTGCCATGCGACTTGGGTCGCAAATTAATGACCAAGGACAAATGTGGGTCTTGAGGTTACACAGTTTGAGAACCACAGTTATAGGACATCGTGCCTGTAGTCATTACCTATTGGGCCACTTTCACACATGCATCTGTCTGTTGCAATCAGCAGAGGGGGATCCATGCATGGATCATTGTGACATCCATGTCTGTTCAGTTTTTATCTCCATGTTACGATGGAGGAAAAAAACTGAACTTGCTGGACCCAAGTGAGGTCTATGGGGAATCGGATGTAAGCGGATATTTGTCCTTTTTACATCAGATTACCCCTGATCTGTCAGAATCACGTCCGCCAAAATGGAACTCTGTTTTGCTTTGGTTTTTGGGACCTGGACGGAGACTGGACGCAAGTCCATTTGGATCCAGCTGCCCATAGATTAACATTGAGTTTCTGATCAGATCTACCTGAAAAATTGAAAGGCGGACCTGTTCTGATCGCTCGTCTGAAAGAAGCCTTGGTTGTCTTATTTGCTCTGTCCACACTTCCGGGACTGCTCTACCATATTTGATGGACATCGTGCTCACATAACAGCAAAAATGCGTGAGAACTGAAGTCCCGGACTCTGCAGTGACATCACCAGCTGCTCCTTCTGTTTGGCTTTCTGTACTTGAATTTGTGCAATTAGAAAGGAACACCACACTTGTGCTACTCGTTATGGTAGCTGTTCAAAATTATGCCACAGCCCATCTAGGCAACTCTCTTTAGTTCAGAATATTGGGTGATTACAGAGCAGATAATGGTACAGCTTGAGTTTTTACCTTTCAGGTTGTAGATATTGGATTTCCTAAAACGATAGAGAAACTATGTGACATGTGAGATAAAGAGTGTAAATACAAACAACATCTTATTAGTAAAGCTGCTAGAGCAGCTGAAAATAACAGTACTTCAAATGACAGCCCCCTCCATGGAGATATCATCTGCAAATGAAAATGGCAGTGTTAGAAAACTATACAAATATGAACCATGTTATTGCACATTAAGCTGCCATGGAATGCTTCTGCATGGCTTAGTTTATAATTTCCAGCATTCATATCTCCTCCTGTGCATTATCCAATTATCTATACAGCCTTCTCTGATGAAAACCTTAACACACAAGTTGTTAGGAGATTTATTACTCACAAATAAAAGGCAGTCTACAGAAAATGGACCTTAAATATTCCGTCTTTAGTTTCCTTATCATAACTATTGATGGCAAAGTGTTCTGCAGTTGGAGTCAGAATATTATATTGATTTTTTTTTTTTTTTTGCTTATTGTACTTTCTGTTGCAATCCCACTTTGTCTTGCTTATGCAGCTATGACCTTGATTTCATTCTTACTTGGCTGAGTTCTCTTTAACACACGTTGTATTGATATTATCAATCAATCATTTTGTGAATATAATATTGTATTAGTCAAAATCATGGCTGAGAATTGATTGGAAAATTCTGCAGTCATCAAAACTAATGATCCCATTTTGTCTTAATTATGCTTTGCTGACATTCCTGAAGTTGGAGTTCACAGTGAAGGCACTGTAGCGAGTGCCCTAATTTTTCAGTGCCTCCCCGACTTCTATAACAGGATAACTTATGGACTATGATATTTACACTGTTTAAATGATGCATTCAATGTGTTTTGTATTGGGTTGTTAGCATAGTTGGGATTTGCGTTTGGTTGTATTACTTGTGTTATGAAACCATTTATCAACAGAAGAGTTTTAAAGTAACAGTGGTAGCAGTAATTATTATTGAAAGTGCTTTGTCATTACATCACAAATGACATCATCAATTTGGTTTAATGACTTCAGCCACGGGCATGACTTGTCATTTGTTATCAAATAATAAAGACTAAGAGGCAGAGTTATTGATATTGTTCATGGTTCATAGAAACAGAATACTGTGGTTCAGTGAACTTCAATGTCTGTGTTGCTTGCCACTTATCTCAAGCCTGCCTATTTTTTTCATTTTGTTTAATAAATTGTGTTAACTTTCGGTGTAGAAAAGACATATCTCTGAATACAGGTGCTTTATATGTTGTTGTTTTTTGGTTTTTTTTAACCCCTTCATGACTGAGGCCCTTTTTTCCATTTTGGCCCCTTCTTCGGGACGCAGAAGCGATCTGGCGACAGGTAAGTCGCCAGGATCGCTTCTGTTGTAAAGCCGACAGTCGGCTCTACAAGTTTAAACAGAGTCCCGGCGGCAAAAGTCGCCGGGAGTCTGTTTAAACAGCCCCGATGCTGGCGACGTACACTGTACGTCGTCAGTCACGAAGGGGTTAAATGTTTTAATGAGATATGCATATTTAAAAATATCCACATAGAGGAGGAGCCTCTTCACCTTTTTAATTGTGCTTCTTTTGTTCCATTACTCTTTTTAAAATGGCACCTGGACTGGTCTGGTTCAGGTCTGCACTGACCAGATCCAGAACCCGCATGAAAGAACAAAAGTGAAAAAACAAATGTTTTCCCCCTGCATAAACCTTGCATAAAATTCACACTCATTTCATATCAGATTTCTATCGGCAGACGTTGTTGATTATATTTTGGGGTAAATATATGGGGGTGCACAAATTAGGCAAAATTGTGTCACGTGGGGGGGCTTGTAAGCCCCCCCTATGTGATAGCAGTCAAAGTAAAGTAAAAAAAAAAAAGTTTTTAAAATTAAAATAAATCTAATAATAATTTAAAAAATGTTTAAAAGTCCCCTGCCCCCGTGAGCACGCCCGTAAGCAGAGCAGAATGTGGAAGTGATGTAATGTACATCACTCCCTGCATTCGGGAACAGGAGAGGAGCTCAGATGGAGATCGTGTACCGATCTCCGTTTGATCTGTCACAGAGCAGCCGTGCCGGTCCCGGGCACAGTGGATCTTGGGACCGGCAACGGCAGTGGCACTGCTGCTAATACAAGCGATAGGGTGTCTCTATAGATTCCAGATCATTTGTGTAAAGCTCCCGGCCTGCCGTTTCATTACAGCGGCCAGCCGGGAAGCTACTCGTCAAAGACGAGAGGACGAGTGGATTTTTCTAGCCCTGTCTATTGGTGGCTATTTTGCAGTCTGCAGCTGGATTGCTGAGTGTAGAGATGCTCTCCTGAAGAAATTATGATGCTTCCAGGCAGTGAACAGCTGTGAAGGTTCATATTTTGTGACAATGGACGCCCTTTAAAAGAATCTTACTTTTACTGCCGTACTTTTTTTTTTAATAAAGCTGCACACCTGTGCAGTCATTGTAGCGTTGGTGTGTAAATTGGAGTCAAGAACCATTCATGAAGTCCCTTTCTGTGGACTCCAGGATCATCATATGTTTACAGGTTTTTTTTGGTTTTTTTTTAGCTGTGGTCATGGTCAGGCAATGGATGCTACTTGTGTCATATACTGTCAGGAAACTGCATGGAACTTAGGTCCTGTCACAGACTTACCCGGCGTGTCCCCGCGCTCCAGCGAAGGGTCGTCTCATGCGTGACATCACGGCAGCTCCTCCCACGGGGCGCGGCTACCAGGGTAAAGGGTCAGCTGGTTCGTCGCTTGGCGTTCTCTCGTTGTGGAGAGTCGAGTGACGAACAGAGAACCCACAGGCTGCCCTTGGATAGTGAAAGCAGATCGCTGCCCAGAACCACAAGCTGGCGAATCGAGACTGCTACCCCGCTGTGAGCCCAGAACTATTCAGAGCACACAACCGCAAGTATTCTGGAAGTCATTGCAAATCTTGCTGAACCTGCTACATGTTTTAGTGCTTGCTTGCATGCTGCTTATGTGTTGCTATCTCACACGCACACCCACTAAGCCTCCCCAGCTGATCCGGATTGCCTCTCCTTCAGTTAGCTATACCTGCTAAGAGACGTAGGACTGAGACATTCTCTAAAACTGCCATATTACCCATGAAGGGTTGTGATAGTGCTAAAGTCTGTTGTCTGCTGATAAGTCTGATATTGGAGATTATTTGAGCTATCCACATATTTCTTACATGCTTGCTACCTGCTGATAAAACTGCATAGTGGTGCATCTAATTGTCTGTTGCTGAATAACCTGGCATTTACCTCCCCATTGACTCTGCCTACATATCCGATATATGCATCTGCTTTGATTACTAGAGATTAACCCTTAGCTACTCATACTGCTTGTCTCCCCATTTGATACTCCGCACGCTGGTACCGCACATGTACTGCTTGCCACATATGAGTGTGGGGTAAGGGGGTACTACCCTTATATCATCTTAGCCTAATTCTCACTCCAGTATAACAGGAAGTATATGATGAGTGCGGTCTCCCTCTAGCAGTTAATGTAATTGGGAGTCGCTCACTGACCTTCCTTATCCAACAAAACCCCCATCGGTTCCGCAGCTGTGATCCAGTTAGACACTTATCACTGGTCCAGCCTTGACAGGTCCCGTGTTGATTCGATGTATTATACATATTGTTTACTAGACTGGCGCAATAAATGTGGTTCGGTGTGGCAGGAAAGAAATGTAATGGTCTCCCCTGTACTCCGGCTTGAAAAGAAGGGTTACCCTTCGAAACGCGTCGCCAGCCACAGCTCACCACGGCTTGCACATTGACGAGTGTTCCTAACACTACTGAGTATGCTTTTCCTCTTCTCCACCGACCCCCTGACGAGCGCTTTACGCGGGACAAAACTCTTCTAATTTTTCATTTCTTGAACATTTCACGAATTCTGCTGTTTTGCTGATACTCGCGCCATGGCTTGAGCGCCAACAATCATCCCACGTTCAAAGGCTGTTAAATCGCATTGTTTACCCATATCTTCAGAAAAAAAATCACTTTTACTATCGTGGTAAACAACCTGCTTCCCTATTTATAATGGTCTGGCCCTCTAGCAACTTCAGCGCAAAATTTAGCTAATTATAGCTAATTTGCCTACAAACGTCAGGTGGTCATAATAATCTGGCCACTCAGTGTATAAGAAGCCATTTAATGAGCAGATGGAGACATACATGTTCCATTAGATCATGTGTCCTAATCTATTCTTCATGTCCCTATTTTATATATTGCAGAAAACCACTGACATATTACACAACCCTGATGCTAATGTTTACCCAAGTGTAAGGATAATGGGTACCCTAATACCATTCAGATGTTTTACTTGAGTTTGTTAGCATTGTCAAATTAAATGTATAGAGAGAGAAAGGGAGGAAAAAAAGGTCATTTGGTTACACAATACCAGCTTTTTATAAAGTGACACTATTGAGAATTATTTAATCATTCTGTTTTAGATTTTGTATGGCATTCTATATTTAGATAGGTTTGGTGAAAGTTATCATTTTTTTTGCTGTCATAGTGCTACTGCTTGTGGGATTTGCAGCATCTCTGCTTCCTCTGGCAGTTCTACATGTGTCACTTTCAATGAAACTTTACTTCCAAGACATGAAACTAGTGTTAAATGGGTCATCAAAATATATGGCAATGAAACAAAACTATCCATAAAGAAATCTGAGACGGCAGCTTTAAAAAGCATTTTTTTTCCTGCCATGATTGTTTTTTTTTGCCATGAAGTACCTTAGTAAAGTAATGATCACCTTAAATTTACAATGGTCCTCTACATTGTGCTTTGTGTTTATCATTGTTGTTGGACTTTGAATTACTTTTCCACTTTTATATGGTGACTGATTTTACTTTAATATTTGACCACATTGTTTTTGTCACAATTACATAGCTAATATACTCTGCTTGGCATCATTTAGCTGTGTTATCTGAAATTGTTTCTTTTCAGTTGTAATCGTCAATGTCTGCCTTTTAAAGTTTTGTAGGTGGAGTTTTTACGTGTGGTTGCCAGATTCTATGTACCTTTTACTGTATGTTAAAGAACAATAAAACTTAACCCTTGCAGTGAGGCTACCACCCCACTGCAAGGGTTAACTGCTCGTTTTCAGCTAGGGTCTAAATTAAAGACAATACACTCACTTGATCCTCTGTCTCACCTGGCTGCTAGATTGGTCCCCACAGCCTCTTCTCCCCTGGGCTTTGGCAGTCTAAGGTAACATTCCATCGCCAAAGCGGAGGGGAGAGGTGAGCCGTTAATGGTGCAGGATCGAGGCTCAAGTGAGGCCATCTTAGTTTTTCTCCAAATACACAGAATACATATCAGTTAACCCCTGCAGTGCAGGTGCAGTCCCACTGCAAGGGTTAATTTTCTTCCTGCTTGGCATTTTTCTTTAAGTTATCAGAGTCAGTGGAGCTCCTGTAATAACTAGATTCCAGGTATATATTCAGCAGGAACCCCTCTACCCACAATGCAGTGGTTAGTGCTGGTGCCTATGCAACTGCAAAAAGTTGGTATTTACGTAGGAACTCAGGGGGACTGAGCTGGTAGAGGGCTGTGCTCTTAGGCATCTTATAGGAACCAAACAGAACTATTTTCATCTTTATGGTGCCTACTGTCTAACAGCAATCACCTCTTAAAGGGCACCTGTTAGGATAAAAATATGGGAATTGCCAATGATTTGTTTTTGAAGGTGCAAGCCACATACCTTTTTAGTATATAAAATAAATATAGCATTTTCGTTTTGCAGAAAGATTTTTGTGCAAACGTAATGTGTTTTATATGTTTTCAATCTCTTTGTCTCATGCTGATCTTTTTCTGTTTCCTTTTAATTCCCCATAGCCAATTCCTATTTGAATGAAGCATTGTTGAACAGTGCAAACTTGGTATTTCTCTAGAGTGCAGAAAAAGTAATTATAACCACAGGTATTGATGTATTATGGCTTGCGTTACTTAATACAGAAATTGCCTAAGCAGTAGTGTGAAAAGTATTGCAAGCAGTTGGTGTAATGCAGAGCAGATCTGTAACATTTCAAGAGAAGTTCTTTATCCAGAAATCTCTCGCACTGAAAAACCTTTGGAACTTATCTATAGTTATTAACATGATGCTACACATAATCGTGTGTGTATGTATGTATGTGTGTGTGTATGTGTATATATATATATATATATATATATATACAATTATGAGTGCACTATTTTTTCGTTATCGAGTACCGATATGTTTTTTCGCCAATACCGAGAACCTGTGCCATGTGCCCTGATTATCAGGAAGTCAGACGGCGGATTATGGCCTGTCACCCGGCTTCCTGATTGCCAGTGTTCCAGTGAAAGAACACCGGCTTCACTTGCCGAAGCTGCCTGGCTTCCTGACCAATCAGAAAGCCGGGAGATAAGTGTTTAGGTGCCTCCAGGCTCCCTAGCAACAAGTGAAGCTGGCTTTCCTGATTGGAAAGGAAGCCGGGATTCATGCTCCCTAGGCACTTGCGGTCAGAGGGAGATCTCCTTTTGACTGGAAGTTCGGGTATTGGAGGTCAGCATCAGAGCATTTGGGCGAGTACAAGTACTCGCTCAAATACTTGGCATGGGCACTGATACTAGTATTGGTGCATCCCTAATATATAGTGTATGTGTGGCCAGATTATTATGACTACCTGACGTTTGTAGGCAAATTAGCTATAATTTTGCGCTGAAGTTGCTGGAGGGCCTGACCATTATAAATAGGGAAGCAGGTTGTTTACCACGACAGTAAAAGTGATTTTTTTCCGGAAGATATGGGTAAACAATGCGATTTAAACAGCCTTTGAACGTGGGATGATTGTTGGCGCTCAAGCCATGGAGCGAGTATCAGCAAAACAGCAGAATTCATTAAATGTTCAAGAGCAGCTGTTGTTAAAGTGTTTAAAGACTGGACTGTCAGCCGAAAATCTGGGTCTGAACGTGCGCATTGTGGCCGTCAGCGACTAGTCAATGTTAAGGCAGAAGGAAGAGTGGCAAGACTGGTACAAGACAACAGAAGGGCAACAGTGCAGTGTCAGATTCATCCATCACCTTTCAACATCTCGTGGAGTCACGAGGCGACCCAAGAAGTACTGAAGAGGTGGTCATAATAATCTGACCACTCAGTATGTATGTATTAGAGGTGCACCGAAATGGAAATTTTAAAACCGAAACGAAAAAAAAAAAAAATGTCAGGCCGAAACCGAAAATGTTTTTTATTTTCTTAATATTTTATTTTTTATAAACTTTTACTTTTTTTTATTTTTATTCATTTTTTTAAAAAATATTTTTATTT